>NC_059502.1:9393939-9696969 GCF_914767665.1 Harmonia axyridis
TCAAATAATTAATGAATCAAATAATAAATGCATGATTCCAAGGTTTGATTTTCTCCTATAGTGATGTGCCATTATATTTCAATACCAGTATGATGAGATTCTACATTAAACTTTATCTATTTCAGATCAAATAATCTTTTTTTGGCTGGAAGACTACGGTCGATAGCCATTTGATTGCAAGATCAATAAATTTAGTGTTTCTCTCTCTATCTCATCTTTTTATAGAAATTTTCAATCTTTGAAGATGAATGCTGCATTTTCTTACTCATGAAAATTTAATGCTTTCAGTATATTTTTGCATCTTGGCATTTTTTCAGTCCAAGAAAAACTTCAATGACGAGAGGAGAAACCCCTAGATGCAAGATATTTCAACTAGTACCAGGGTCATGTCGACATTGAATCTCACATCAGGTGGAACAAAGGTTTTCTTCTGGTTATCCAAGATCAAGTCAGCTCAAGGAGAAACAACTGCAAAAATAGCATAAAGGAATAAAAGATCGCAAAATCACTGACAATCGATGACGATATGGGTGTCCAACAACTACAAATAAAACAATCCAACATACCATGATGTCAAAGGTTTTCAGGTGAGGAATATCAAGAAAGACATGATGCAATAGGGAAGATACTTCACCAAGAATTGACAACCATAATAGGAATAATACTGTGTGAAAAAGTATCATACTACCAATACAAACAGGAAACCATCCTGGACAATGAACAATGTACTGGGATCTTATGGTTCTAATTGATAAATCAGTTCCTCAGAACATACCAGATATATTATTAGTCCTATAATTAGAAGTACCTACCAAATAACAACATGAGTAGAAAGAAGGTCAAAACACTTTCAAAATGTAGGATCCTTGGGCTTCAGATAAAGCGTAAGTGGCAGTGGGGAATGATTTTAAAGAGCACTATCACAATTATTGTCATCTCAAAAACTTGAATATTACCCGAAAACTACTGTTGATGTCCTTAGCATGGAGTGAGAAAGATGATTGGTAGGAAAGTTTTGTTTCCTACTCTGATAGGGTAAAGACGGGACTTCTCTCATAATAATAATGAATACATTTTCAACCTTCAAAGAAATCAACGGTGAACAAAGGGAGAATTCGTTAAATGAAACTGACTAAAATATTTTCCAGTCAAAATAATCTAACATGTGAAAAAATGATCATAAATACCATAAAAACTATCCAAGAAGCCGATAGAGAAAAGAGAATTAGAATATATACTGAAATAAGGCCATTACATAAATGAAAAAGTCAAAGATGTTCAACCAAATTGAATAATACACTGTGTCCGTAAAGTATGGAACAACATTTTTAGCTAAATATACCATTTTAAGAAATAATCCTGAAACACGTCGATTTTTTATTTTAATTTACCGTATTTTAAAATAATAATCTAATATACAGGGTGAATTACTTTCGAGCAATGACGTCATCGTAATTTTTTTAAATAGAACACCCCCGTTTTTTCTCAATTTTCTGATTATTCTAGCTGAGCTGATTCCAAAAATGTATCACATGTTGATTCCAATTGGTACAGGGTCGACAAGAATACAATAGTTTAGTGTGTAATCATATAGTAACGCGTAACATTCTTTATTAGTTAAATAAACAATATCATCAAAAATACTCATTGTCTAGCGGCAATTGGTTTTAATATCACACCTTGTAGTTTGTTACATTTTTAGATTAATAAAAATGTATAAAATAAGAAATAATTTCTTTCATATTCTGTCTGCTAGACCACAAGTACAAAACATGTTTGGAAACAGCTCATTTTTATTAATATAAAAATGTAACAAACTAAAGGGTGTTACATTCAAACCAATTGCCGCTAGACAATAAGTATTTTTGATAATATTGTTAATTTAACTAATAAAAAATGTTACGCGTTACTTTATGAGCATACACAAATCTATTGTATTTTTGTACACCCTGTACCAATTGGGATCAACATGTGATACATTTTTGGAATCAGCTCAGCTAGAGTAATCGGAAAATTGAGAAAAAATGGGAGTGTCCTATTTAAAAAAAATGACGGTTACGTCATTGCTCGAAAGTAATTCACCCTGTATCATTATTTTAAAATATGGTAAATTAACATAAAAAATCGACGTGTTTCAGGATTATTTCTTAAAATGGCCATATAGCTAAAAATGAATTTGTTCCATACTTTACGGACACAGTTTATACATTATTTATCAATATCTAATCATAACAACATCACTCTTTTGCGCAAGGTAGCTACTTCGAACTCATAAAAATCTACTTTTATCGATATGATCCATTCATTTCGGAGGCTCAAAAGTAGAATTCTGCATTTTACATTTCCCACAGCTACACTTCATCGCGATAATTACAAAGCTGTTCAGAAACAGCAGCAGATGAAATGCACACTAAATATTTCCCCGATTATCCATCCAAAGGACCGCCACTTAAAAAATTCAACCCTTCATCTCCCCTTCCATCCCAGCACGTTTTTCGTATCGTTCCGAATCGGATCTTAGTTTTATATCCGTAATTTGGGGGCGGCGCAAAAAGACCGAACGTCTAAAACACTTTCTGGGTGTTGAAAAATGGAAGAGGTTAAATAATGCATGTTGTTAAGTGACCGCTGCAGAGGAGACCAGATGAGTTATGCTCAAATGAGAATTAGAATAATGAGGATCTGATTCTGAAGATGTCTTGCTGTATGGGGGTTGATTTTACAGTTTTGTTTTTTCGAAGAGATAGAATCTGATATGCAGCCAGAGGGTTTTGTCGGCTTGAACATCTGCAGGTTGAGCGAGAAAATTTTAACAATGGGAAATGTAGAACAGAAACTGGTGTCAGGTCTTGCCTACCGAAGATAAAGAAAATATTGTGATCACTTTTGAGGTGAAAAAAGTCTTTGTTCTCCGATTTCAACATTTCCGTTAGCCAAATGCATTTCAAACTATTCTGAACAATTTCGGTTTTGGTTCTGTATGTAAAGGGTGTTTTTTTTAGAGCTATAGAACTTGTAATAAAACAACGATGAATTTTCGATTGACATGAATTTTATTTATCCGCAAGATAATCTTGTGGCATTACATTTTAAATATGATTTCTGGCATATCACCGCCACGGCTGGCTCGGATGTAGTCCAATCTGGACGTCCAATTTTCGATGACTTTTTCCAACATTTGTGGCCGCATATCGGCAATAACACGGCGAATGTTGTCTTCCAAATGGTCAAGGGTTTGTGGCTTATCCGCATAGACCAATGACTTTACATAGCCCCACAGAAAGTAGTCTAGTGGTGTTAAATCACAAGATCCTGGAGGCCAATTCACAATTCACAAAACGTGAAATTAGGCGGTCACCAAACGTGTCTTTCGATAAATCGATTGTGGCACGAGCTGTGTGACATCTTGCGCCGTCTTGTTGGAACCACAGCTCCTGGACATCATGGTTGTTCAATTCAGGAATGAAAAAGTTAGTAATCATGGCTCTATACCGAACACCATTGACTGTAACGTTCTGGCAATCATCGTTTTTGAAGAAGTACGGATCAATGATTCCACCAGCCCATAAAGCGCACCAAACAGTCAGTTTTTCTGGATGTAAAGGTGTTTCGACATACACTCGAGGATTAGCTTCACTCCAAATGCGGCAGTTTTGTTTGTTGACGTAGCCATTCAACCAGAAGTGCGATTCATCGCTAAACAAAATAAAATGGTGCACTTCGATACGAGGTGCACTTTTACCTCAACATCTTGAACGACTTACTTTGAGATGTAATAACTCAAGAAGAAAAAGATCTTCTCATAAGGTGTATGCCCAGACGCGTGTTTCTTAGTAGAAAAGACCTTTTGGAAGCTTATCATATTATTAATTTAAACAGTTTTCCAAAGTTGTATTTTTTGAAATATTGATCAACTCTACCATAAACTACGTATAGGAAAAAACTTGTACTAAGTTCGTTACCACTGGATGTTTTTTTTTATCTCAGTATATTTGCATGTTCATAATAAACAGAATGTCAACTTCCCAAAACTGGTTAACTTGTAAAAACCTGATATCAAGCAAAATTTCAAGTCACGGAGTGGTTGCAAATTAGTCGTGGTGGTGTATTTTCTGGCTGAATACGCTGAACGAATCAAAAAAGAATAAACCGAAAACATCGAATATATATAATTCCTGCAGCTCCCCGAACTAACCATAATTCTCGTTTTCCATTCCAACCAGAACCTCCTAACCTGTTAAATCCCGATAACGTTCGTTCCCCCTATTTCCCGACGCTTTTCCACGGAAGCATTCTCAAGGGAAAATTATGGTATAGTCAATTTTCCCGCTGAAGAACCCCTAATGGCCGTCAGGAAAAATTTCGCGTTCCTGTTAATTTCTCGTAGGGCGCCATCTATCAGAAACTGGACAATTAGCGCTGCTCGGACGAGTGCTGCTTTATTCAGGCAAATCAGAAAAAGGAGGGTCCTGGCTCAGGACCGTTTCAAAAACATAAGTAGCCGGATTTGATATACGTACCTACTGTTCCAGCAGTTTCAAGAGAAAATGAGGGGGGGGGGTTAATTTACATTCCTGCATTTTTGGGCTTGAGGATGAAATCCTGCAGGACGGTTTTGGTGGGGGGTTTTGTCAAGCAGCGAATTTCAGCAGTGAGGTTAATTATTAAAATTAGGGGATATTCTCCTTAATCTTTATTCTGATTTTTATGGTCTTGAGAAGATTAAAATGTGATTACCTATCTAATTATAAAATTTAAAACAATTTTTATATTATTGTGTAAAAATTAAACAACAAGAAGTAAATAAGTATAGGAACAAATTTGAAACTGGAAAAGTGAAATTTTAAGAAGTGATAGTAAACGAACATTGACTAAAAGTTGTAGAGAAATGTAGATTAATAGAGAGTATGTCCCATCTGATCGAACTGTATTTTAGAAATCAGTTGAAAACGCTGAAACTAATGTTCATTTGAAATTCCGTGAAGATCATAACCATGTAAAATTAATTTTTTCCTCTGTAAGAAATCCCAGTATCTATCCTTCAGATTTCATTGGAATTTTGTGTGTACATGAAGTACATAAAGTGGATTATACAAAATTCAGCTGCTTGACTTTCACTGGGCAAAATCTTTTCTGATCGGACAACCCTCCGAACAGAATATTTTTCGGACTGATTTTTTTGAATTTTTTCAATAATTTTCCAGAGGAACAACTATGTGGCTCGATATTTGTGGAGGAGGGTTGAAGCTATAATAAAACACATGAAGTGTAAAATAACCAATTCTTACGTCGGAGTTTTTTTTCTCATCATCTTTAAACTTATAGATAGATTCAAACAAAAATCTACTTGTTCTCGGTTTGAAGGCTCATGCAAAATTGCGTGAAAAAAATTATATGAACAAATACCTACTGAGCCTTACTTTGTCTACAATACGACGAGTAGTGAGTCGATTAACTGAATAATGTCATCTATGAATTCTTCCAAAATTTTTTTCAGCGTTCAAAAATGAGCACCGATTCTCATGAAACAATTCAAGTTATTGTCAGCATTATTGAAGCATGAATAAATTGCATAACCATAGAGTAAAAAACAAGGATAGAGGAAGTATACGCAATTTTTACATGTCCCCAAAATGGTTAGATTACGTTGTCGGATTGTGATATATTTTCAAATCCACAATTTTACTATATCGTTATAAATGTATATTATATTGAATGAAATATATTTATTTGAGTGATTCCCGATTGCATATGCAAATTTGAATATTTGGAATCCGATATTTTTCCTAATTGTCGAATTCATAATAAGCAGAATATTTATTATTTTCTGTATCAACCTCCTGAAATCCAAGGTTTGGCAACTTTTGCTCTCCTAGTGTCATCGGTTGTTTCAAGTCGTTTGGCGAGCTTGAAGTTTGTTTTCTGATATATTTAGTTATTTATTTCAATATATTTCGAGCTAATGTGAAACGTTGATTCACTATGCGACATAAGAAGTGCGTTCTTTGTGGAGAAACTCGCGAATTGAGTGAAAAATCGTATCGCTGATTTGTTTTCATTTCCACGCGCACTTCATGTCAAATTTGATAGTTCGTGTTGGGTAAAAAATTTTCTTACTGAAAATGACATATGCTACCTCTATCTATGTGAGGGCATAACCTAATGAACACAAATGTTATAAGGAATGTCAAAAATATTAGATTAATAGATCATTTTTATTGGTAAACTCTTTAGTTGTTCTTTGTTCCAAAATCATCTTATCTAGCAGTTACGGATCTGTATCAAAAATTCACCACTTCCAACATTTTTTTTCACCTCTCCGACAGCAGTTCCCTTCACCAGGCAACATAATTAAAATACTCAAGAGATCCTAACGCACATTAGGAGCAGAAAGATGGGGGACAGGGGACCCACAGACTGTTTACATTCGAATTCCCGAAAGACAGTACAAGATTGATTATGGAAGGCCGTGACATAAAACCACCAGACCCATTCATAATAACACGGACAGTCACACGAAGTACAATACAAATCCGCATTCACGGATCTAGTGTGCAAACACGGATGTATAACCTTTCCTGATGCATTGCAAGGCAGTGAGAACGGTAAACATTGGGAATGTACTATGGCTTTCGAAGGGGTGAATCAGGGGGGTTGATCAGTTGAAGTCGTGGAAAAATTTTTGCGAACTCTTCGGAGATGATTTTGGGGAGATGGGACCACAGAAGATTTTGTATTGAAGCTGTGGAACCACTTGTGCTTAGCAAATTTTTCGTTCATCTACTTTAGAAGAGATTTTTCAAAAGTTTGAGAATACAGATACGCCCTTGTTTGAAATCGTATCAATGTAATATATCCAAGAAATTTCTCACAAATTCAACTACCTAATTAACCTCCAAATTGACATGACGTGGAAACCAAGAAGTATGTTATAGGTACATTCTCAGAGTATTAAACATAGATAGAAGGAGCATATCTATGTAATTTTCAGTAAGCAAATTTTGTCCCCAACATGAACGATCAAATTTGACATGAAGCGCGCGGAAATGAGGACATATCAGTGATATTATATTTAACTCAATTCGCGAGTTTCTCCACAAAGAATGTCCCATAGTGAATCAACGTTTTATATTAACTCAAAATATATTGAAATGAATACCAAAATAACGGGTGTTTTTTTCGAGGTATATAACCTCAAGTTGGTATTACTGTTCAAGATGACAACCGATTTACCATCTGTCAAGTGATTTTTTTCTCAGTTTGGTTTGGCAATTCATCATGAATAGACTCACGCCTGAACAACGCTTGCAAATAGTGCAATTTTATTTCGAAAATAATGGTTCGGTGCGGAATACGTATCGCGCACAACGTCCATTTTATTTTGTTTAGCGATGAAGCGCACTTCTGGTTGAATGGATAGGTCAACAAACAAAACTGCTGCATTTGGAGTGAAGCTAATCCTCAAGTGTATGTCGAAACACCGTTACATCCAGAAAAACTGACTGATGCGCTTTATGTGCTGGTGGAATCATTGGTCCGTACTTCTTCAAAAACGATGATGGCCAGAACGTTACAGTCAATAGTGGTCGGTATAGAGCCATGATTACTAACTTTTTCATTCCTGAATTGAACAACCATGATGTCCAGGAGCTGTGGTTCCAACAAGACGGCGCAACATGTCACACAGCTCGTGCCACAATCGATTTATTGAAAGACACATTTGGTCACCGCCTAATTTCACGTTTCGGACCTGTGAATTGGCCTCCAAGATCTTGTTATTTAACACCGCTAGACTACTTTCTGTGGTGCTATGTAAAGTCATTGGTCTATGCGGATAAGCCACAAACCCTTGACCATTTGGAGGACAACATTCGCCGTGTTATTGCTGATATACGGCTACAAATGATGGAAAAAGTCATCGAAAATTGGACGTCCAGATTGGACTACATCCGAGCCAGCCGTGGCGGTCATATGCCAGAAATTGTATTTAAAATGTAATGCCACGAGATTATCTTGCGGATAAATAAAATTCATGTCAATCGAATAATCCATCGTTGTTTGATTGCAATTTAAAGTTCTATAGCTCTAAAAAACACCCTTTATATCAGAAATTCAGAAAACAAACTTCAAGGTGAAACAACCGATGACACTAAGAAAGCAAAAGTTGCCAAAACTTGGATTTCAGCAGGTAAATACAGAAAATAATAAATATTCTGCTTATTATAAATTAAACAATTAGGAAAAATATCTGATTCCAAATATTCATATTTGCATATTTAATCTGGAATCACTCAAATAAATATATTTCATTCAATATAATATACATTTATAACGATATAGTAAAATTGTGAATTCGAAAATATATCACAATCCGACAACGTAATCTGACCATATTGGTGACATGTGAAAATTGCGTATACTCCTTCTATCTATGTTTATTACTCTATGAGCAATTCCATTGTCATTGTTGACATCACTTCATTTCCATAATCTCAATATTCAGACATTCTCATTATGCATTAAATTCAACGTGAATATGTATTAATTTTCGACAAATAATATTTAATCAGCAACACACTGAACAGAGATAATCATAATGTCCTAAGATCCATATTATCAGAATACTTACTATCATTGAAAAAATTCCTGTGAAGCAAAGATGGCAAATCCTGCAGCTACAGAACCATGCGACTGTGCAGATCTAAATGAGAGGATAAGGCAAGCTATCAGAGAAATAAACGAGCTAACTTTGACTACACCGCCAGTTGTGAACACATCAGGTTCTTTATGTTGCGTATCCAGCAAAACAAATGCAGCCGATGAGAACGAGAAAATATGCCCAAATTTCAAGAAAATATGCACCAGGGTCCGAAGAAACGATCCAAGGACTGTTATTTGTCCAGCCAGATTCATGATATTTAACCTACCCAAATGGGCTATATTCTTGGTCATTACTGCTGTGTTCTTATTGATTGGATTATTTTTTTATTTCTGGAAATGAAATAAATGAAGCTTTGAAGATTTCAATTAGTGCTTGATCATTTTTGCATTGATCAGACTTTCAGAAGACGTTTGATACCTGGCAGTATTCGTTCTCTTTTCGAAAAGTTTATATTTATGTCAATGTTTTCAATTTCCACTCCTCCAGGCTTTCTTTCAGAAGCTTTGGCTTTGAATGATTTGGGAGAACTAGTTACTTTAGAATCTCACAATTTTCCATAATTAGATACTAGAAGAATGCACTCTTGATGGTCACATCATCCCATATGTTGTCTGTAATTTTAAAATTTTGAGCCAAAATTCATCTCGAACGTGCCATCACTGATATCTTACAACATGCATTTCAAGAAGTCTGATGTATTCAACAGATTTCAGACTACGAACTTGTGTGCTAAAAATGAATAGTTTGATAGAATCGAATCACAAATATTAATTTTGATAACTTGAGTGTTTATTTTCATTCTCAATGAGTCATTAAAGAACTGAATCAATAGTTCACCTCTTCCTTCAGTTCTTCAAAACTATCAGCTTTTACAGCAAATGAAGAATCATCTGCCAAGATAATTAAAATACACTCAACGAGACTCATTAATAATAATAATAATAATAAAGTTTATTTGCTTTCAACACAACCTGATGAAGAATAGTCAATATGAAATATATGAAAAATAGTCAATATCAGCATAATGTTGAAATAAATACCAATTACCACCGAAGAGGAAATAATAACGTGCTACAAGTCAAGACTCCACTCTTTGTCTTTGTGAGTAAATAGTGTCAAACTTTGACTTTTCTTGAGCAAGATGGTCTATTTCATTGTATTAGATACCGATGACAGCAGATCTGATCGAGTTAGAATACTGCTTGTGGATTTAAAGTAATCCTTCCAATATTCTTGCAAAATTTCTTTTGATAGTTCTGTTTACCATTTTATATCTGCCACATTTCTTCAATTTGCTCAAAAAATAGTTTTTTGATCATTTATCACAGACAATTCAATTTATTGTCCTATATTACTCACAAAAACCTCACACTCGCTGGATTCTTTCTGAGTCCAAACTTCAACTTGAATGTTATATCTTCACTTATTTTGTGTGATTTCGATAAAGACCAATCGTCGACTACATTCAGGGCAAATTTCCCTTAAATTATTCAATTATTAACGTGTCATTACAGTATGAACAAAATCACAGTTTGCTGAGTTGAGGACAATAACGTCGACAAGCAAAAGTATTGGTCCCAGTTCAGATCCTTGAGGTACTCCTTTTCTAACTTTCAGCCTGTGGGGAGGCTGAACTGTTAGATGTGCGCCACCTCGCCAATAATCACTCAAAGCCAGGAGGATTCTGTCATCAAAACCTTAGAATTTCATTTCCAATTAACGTTCTCTCAAAAGCCTCTGTCAGAGCTTTTTATAATTTTTTTTCGAAACATTTGAATTTTGGCCTAGGAGATTTTCTCTCCAACGGAAAGAGCCGTCCCTGGGTTAGAACCTAACCTCCGCTCGTCTACAGCTGTCAAATCTGTATGACGTGCGGTGTCAGGGCGCAGCTATATATGCCAAATATGCGTCGTTCTCAGTTTTCATTTGAATGCTAGTTCCATCCGTACGTCTGTCTACTGCAATTCCGTATTTACACCCAGATTCTGACAAGTGGCCAGGTATTTCGAATATACGGATGATTTGCATTCTGTATACGGGGTGAATGTCAATCAAGTGAGAAAAAAAAATGAGGACGATAAGCGATGAAATTTGCATAGGAGGATTCGATACGACGCGACGTTTCGGTTCAATTAAAAATTTTCAGCGTATGCGAAAAGTATATTTGGAGAGGGTGGAAGATGGGGTGGATGTTGATTTCGTCAGAGAGTGGTTCTCTCTTTATTGATATTGACTTTGATATTCAATCCGTTTGAAATGCCGTGAAATATTCCAGGGAAGAAATTAGCACCTTACGTTTTGAATATCGAACTCTTGCTGACATTTTAACATTTTCATCTGTTTAGTTCATTGAATAGAATAATGGTCGAAACTTTGGAGGAAGAATAAAATAAAAATGTTTCGTTTCATTTTATAAAACGTTCTAAATTCGTTGTTAAGTAGACTACTGGTCTACTTGGGGGTCTACTGTGCCCTCATCAGAGCTCTTTTCGCCATTAGCCGTTGTAGTCTATAGCTCGCCTTCCATTTCCAAAGTTGTAATGAATTCCAGTAGCTGGGATGGCTCCAACGAGATTTTTTCTCATTTACACAAGTTTCTTGCCCAAATTATTTTTCGCGTTGGCTAGCGATGACGAGGCATGCCATCACCAGGGGATCCGGAGTTTCTTCCTCCTCTATACAGAACTGCTCTTGTCATTTTCTGCTAGATTCATTCTCATAAGATGCTTCCTGAGGCGGCAATGCACTGTAAAGTGTCCACTGAGAGGGTAAAACATATTCTTGCCAAGATCCAGCTACTTCTTAGATCTCGCAGTATCAAGAAGATCAGTCAGTATCAGGCAGATTCCGCCAAAGTGTTTCTCTTTCAGTTTTTTCATCTCTTGAAACTTTTTTTCTAGGTGAATTTTCCTATACCAGAAAGGTACTGGAGTAATGAAATATTTCCCTAAAATTACCTTATTTTTCTGGAAAGCTATCTAGGTTGACGCTCACTTATATGACTCATCATATGAAGAACTCAGTATATAAAATTACCTGACTTCGAAGGGCTCTGACGTCTGATACAGATCAGCAATACAATCTTTACTTTGCCTGTTTTTCGACCATTTCCGTGAAGCATCAGCAGCCGAAATATCTAGCGCTAACTGATCCCCTCTCTCTTATTTTCATGCGTGTGGAGTATAAGGCTATAAGAAGAAGTATTTTAGGCAGAGACCCTCGCGATAAAACTAGAGGAAATAAATAGTATCTGACAGTAGAATGGCTCTACTAGTGCTTAATTTACCTCCAATTTGGTCAAAGCTAGTCTGGGTGTACAAAATGTCACCCAACGCACTCGGAGAAGATGATCAAGTCAACATACTTTAAGAATTCGGTCACTCTAGGGTTGCACGGTAACGAAATGAAAAATCAGCTGGCTAGAGAAGGTGAGGCAATTTCCTTCATTGGACCAGAGCTTTTCTTCGATATTCCAGTCAGATAAATAAGGATGCTTACGTTCTGGCGAACGGTTAGTGGACGAAGGCAGACCATGTTCTTCCTCTCCTAATCGATGAGCTGGACCAAAAAATATTCAGTTTTATCATTAGGGAACATCGAGAAGATTCCATACAATACCTGAAGCTTCTATCAAAATGCCATTGAGGTAACTGAGCACTTTTTGCAGCTGTCTACATGAAAAGGCTACAACTCTTTGGTTCATGGTGCTTAAAACCGGAACAGGTATTTGAGATGACACCTAGGAATTGTGCTGCTCCATTGGTATATTATTTGCAATAGATCTTTATGTCAAAGGGCTTGCGAGACCAACATGGCCTTATCGCAGGAAATTTTCCATTGTAGTTGTCAGGTGAAACATCGACTAGACTTCGGCTTACGACAGAATTTTATAACCCTGTTGAATTATGGCACTATTGAGTAAAGGTAGATTGAAGAACAATGTTCGCCCAGCCTCCATCCATTGTCGCAAATTCAAACATCAAATCCCCCATATCGCAGTCATAGACTACTCCACCCTTAATCCTTCCATAGAACAAACGATCAACCAAACCCCACGCACCACAACAGTCCATCGAATACCGTCCGGCCTCGACAAACTACGCTCGACCATAGAGCACCATAGATCATTTGAATGGCCTCCAAATTAGGCCAATTAACCAGCCGACCGGCGGTGTTTAGGCGAACACGGATTCCGATCCAAGAACACAAGAATATATACGGTGTACAATTGTCCGAGTAATTGTGCCGGAATCGATGGCTTTTATATCGACTGCAATAACCCATAAACAAGGGCAGACAATGCGGTGGCCATACGTGCATTACGTCGGACATTAATTGTACTCCTGTCTACATGTGTAGGACAAGCGTAGCGACGCGTTGATCTGTTTACAGCCTCTCGCCGGTCTCGTACTTGTGTGTATGACAACGTTTCTGGACCGCCGAACTCTACATGAGGACGATTTATGGGATCGATCTTATTGACAGTCAGCGGGGGGCTGTCGGACGCCGCCGACGTCTGGGTAAGAGCGCCGTGGACAATTGGGCAAAGGGTGCTAGGGAAATTCCGGGCTAAGTTGTGCATTGAGGTCTGCTTGCTTTGTTCCCATTATCTTTAGACTATTATTTGGGATAATGCGCTTCTGTTCGAGGAATCATTGGGAAGGTTTTCTCTAAAAGAAAGTTGGGTGTTCGAGTAGGAGGGAATATCTATGATAAGCAAATTTTTTTTCATATAGCCACCGCAATTTGTAGTCTTCTAAGGGTTCTTTGCTTATAATGATTTAGGTCGCCATGTTTTTCCTTTCAGCTGTAACTGAGATAGGCACCTTAAGAGTTTGCAGTGTTGTTTCTATGGGGGCTAGCCTTGAGCGATTGATTTTGTGAGCGTCAAATTTAGGGGTCGACAAATTCAAGCTTGGCAGACAAATACGTTACTCAACAAGTAAAGGGTGTTTTTTTTAGAGCTATAGAACTTTAAATTGCAATAAAACAACGATGGATTATTCGCTTGACGTGAATTTTATTTATCCGCAAGATAATCTTGTGGCATTACATTTTAAATATGATTTCTGGCATATGACCGCGACGGCTGGCTCGGATGTAGTCCAATCTGGACGTCCAATTTTCGATGATTTTTTCCAACATTTGTGGCCGTATATCGGCAATAATACGGCGAATGTTGTCTTCCAAATGGTCAAGGGTTTGTGACTTATCCGCATAGATCAATGACTTTACATAGCCCCACAGAAAGTAGTCTAGCGGTGTTAAATCACAAGATCTTGGAGGCCAGTTCACAGGTCCAAAACGTGAAATTAGGCGGTCACCAAACGTGTCTTTCAATAAATCGATTGTGGCACGAGCTGTGTGACATGTTGCGCCGTATTGATGGAACCACAGCTCCTGGACATCATGGTTGTTCAATTCAGGAATGAAAAAGTTAGTAATCATGGCTCTATACCGATCACCATTGACTGTAACGTTCTGGCCATCATCGTTTTTGAAGAAGTACGGACCAATGATTCCACCAGCCCATAAAGCGCAATAAACAGTCATTTTTTATGGATGTAACGGTGTTTCGACATACACTTGAGGATAAGCTTCACTCCAAATGCGGCAATTTTATTTGTTGACGTAGCCATTCAACCAGAAGTGCGCGTTACGTATTCCGCACAGAACCATTATTTTCGAAATGAAATTGCACTATTTGCAAGCGTTGTTCAAGTGTAAGTCTATTCGTGATGGATTGCCAAACCAAATTGAGAATAAATCATTCGACAGCTATTAAATCGGTCGCCATCTTGACCATTAATGCCAACTTAAAGTTATATACCTCGGAAAAAAACACCCTATATTTCGAATTGAATTAGGTACATTACTTGAATTATATAAACTTGTGCAGACTTGTGAAGTTGTACGAAAAGTATGGTGTGCAACATGTGGAGAAAATCCTTTTCTCACTCGAGAGAAATGTTGAATACTTGTTGCTCAATATACTATTGTGCACCGCCTTTCTTAGTCTTCTCTTAGTCAAACTTTGACTGAAATTGTGAAATATTAAGAGGCGTCTTGAAAAACAAGATCGATCACGAGTAGAAAATCCGCCCAACTTTGTCAAATAAACTTCCACTCAAATGAGTTTATACCTTATAGGAAAACTTAATTGAGTAAAAAAAAAAAACAAAAAGTGCAGAAACAAAGAGTAAAATATACAAACTCGCCTTGAATCACTTCTTTAGTCAACCTTCACTCAAATGAGTCAATTCCAAACAGAAAAACAAATAACGTACGAAAACCACAACTCTTACTAGAGTGTCCATTAAACTTCGAATGAAATTGCGAAACATTCAGCCTCAAAGCACCCTGCCAATTAACCTTAACTCAAATGAGTCAATTCCACACAGCTCCAAAACTATCAACGCCACGACCTCGACTCGAAAGTCAGACTCGAATCCTGCAAAAAGACACCATCCCCAAACAAAATCGTCGAGATCGTCGTGTAGGGGATGAAATCAGACGTTTTCGTAGGAACAAATGTCTAAAGCAAACACGGACCGTCCGTTTGTAGACCGTCGGACTGCTAGGACTCTTGTCCGATATGAAATCATAACGAGAGCTGGGCAAATAGAGGATTCTAATTGAAATCCAGACTCGATATTGACCCTGTAAACACTTGTCTCAGATCAATCGTCCTAGCCAGAGCGATTGCCAACGTTGAAATGAACGCTAGGTCTCTGGATATTGGTCCGTCTTTTTGATGAGTTTGTTCTGAAGAGATGAAGTTTCTATTGCAGGAAGATTACTTATATTTCTGCGTTATTAGTTTCTGCCGAGGAGACTTGGAGATTTCCTAGTCTAGGAGGGGTTGGGGGGGGGTTGTGTTTGATCGTCGTATATGGCGGCTAGATTGGGGATGGATACAGGGTGAGCTCAGATATACTTTGTGATTCAATGCTGGTTACATCTTCAGATTAATGAAGAGTTATAAAAAAATTTTATTATTTCTTTTATATCCATTTAATGGATTAGGTTTTTACTCTATGGAAATTCCTTTCCAATTAAAAAAATACCTATATTACATAAAGGTCGAATGAGTCTACTTGATGAATGCACGGCTTGGCTTGATTATTGATCTACTTGGCTTGAGCTTGACTTGATTTCAAGTTAAGCTCAAGTCAAGCAGTAGTTTATCAATCTCGAGTCAAGTCAAGTATTTATTTATTAAGTAACGGGTGTTTTTTTTTTTGAGGTATATAACTCTAAGTTGGCATTACTGTTCAAGATGGCGACCGATTTAACAGCTGTCAAGTTATTTATTCTCAATTTGGTTTGGCAATTCATCATGAATAGACTCACCCCTGAACAACGCTTGCAAATAGTGCAATTTTGTTTCGAGAATAATGGTTCTGTGCGGAATACGAATCGCGCACTACGTCCATTTTATTTTGTTTAGCGATGAAGCGCATTTCTGGTTGAATGGCTACGTCAACAAACAAAACTGCCGCATTTGGAGTGAAGCTAATCCTCAAGTGTATGTCGAAATACCGTTACATCCAGAAAAACTGACTGTTTGGTGCGCTTTATGGGCTGGTGGAATCATTGGTCCGTACTTCTTCAAAAACGATGATGGCCAGAACGTTACAGTCAATGGTGATCGGTATAGAGCCATGATTACTAACTTTTTCATTCCTGAATTGAACAACCATGATGTGCAGGAGCTGTGGTTCCAACAAGACGGCGCAACATGTCACACAGCTCGTGCCACAATCGATTTATTGAAAGACACGTTTGGTGACCGCGTAATTTCACGTTTTGGACCTGTGAATTGGCCTCCAAGATCTTGTGATTTAACACCGCTAGACTACTTTCTGTGGGGCTATGTAAAGTCATTGGTCTATGCGGATAAGCCACAAACCCTTGACCATTTGGAAGACAACATTCGCCGTGTTATTCCCGATATACGGCCACAAATGTTGGAAAAAGTAAAATCGAAAATTGGACGTCCAGATTGGACTACATCCGAGCCAGCCGTGGCGGTCATATGCCAATCATATGCTTATCTTGCGGATAAATAAAATGCATGTTAATCGAATAATCCATCGTTGTTTATTGCAATTTTAAGTTCTATAGCTCTGAAAAACACACCCTTTATCACTGATTGAACATTGAAAAATCTTGTTCCTAAGAAAAAAAACATTTAATAAGTATACTATTTAGAAATGAAGATACCGATTTTTTTCAAAACTACAACACCCTTCAGCTCCGAAGACAAGCTATTCAACAAAATTTCAACAACAAATCGCAGTCAAAATTTCGGAGAAAAAACTTATTGCCTTTCATTCAAGTTATCACGAAAACCTTGTTGTGTTACCTAGTCAGTGTTTAGATAGGTTCATCCCTCTTCATTATACTACTCAGCATTACAGTATCACGAATTTTTCTCCGATCAATCTAACCCCATAAAGGGTCCCACACAAGAGGCGCCAACTAGGACACAATATACATCCGTTCTTCGGACGTGAATCAGCAAACCTACGGTCGGATTTTCCACCAGTTAGACACGTAGAAAACAGCTTACGGGATGCCGCACTCTGCGGAACTGTCAGCCGGTCCCATCTACCGGATGATCGATGGTTTTTTCCCTTCTGCCGGAATCGTCCGTAGATATCACATTCCTCCTTCACCGATGCATATGTAAATGTGTCGATGTCAATTTCCAGAGCCGCGGCTTGTCAATTACCGTCTTATTGATGGCTACGGGAGTTTTCATTAGATGCATTTGAGAGAGGTGCAGAACGTGTCAGCGATGCTTTATACCGGTGTATTTATTCCCCTGTGTGTGGCACTCTTTCGCCGACGATGTATCTGGATGGTATTTTTAGTTGTACGTGAACGGAGTTTTGTAGTGGGTAATGAGGGGTTTGAGAAGCCGCCTTGATAATCTGCCTAAAAAAATAAACTGTTCAAACGACCTGAGAGGATAATTAAATGAACGATTTCTTAATATAATTTCATCATCAAACTTCGTTTTCAATAAATCGATAAGTTGACTGTATGTTAGGTAACATAGTTTTGTTGAAATTGTCCAGATGATTCTCAGAAACATGAAAAAATCATATAAAATAGTACTATATCAAATTTTTGGATCTTTTGTCTAGAAATACAATGTGTTCATTTGGGTAAACGGATAATAAATTGAATAATTGTTTTAACAAAAGATGACAAACGTTACGAAATATTTGTATTTTTGATACAATTTTTCCTCATCAGTGTCTTGTAGTTCCAAAAACTTTAAAAACTTGAAACTTGTATAGGGTGTTTTTTTTTTCGAGGTATATAACTTTATGTTGGCATTACTGTTCAAGATGGCGACTGATTTAACAGCTGTCAAGTGATTTATTCTCAGTTTGGTTTGGCAATTTATCATGAATAGACTCACACCTGAACAACGCTTGCAAATAGTGCAATTTTATTTCAAAAATAATGGTTCTGTGCGGAATACGTATCGCGCACTACCTCCATTAGCGATGAAGCGCACTTCTGGTTTAATGGCTACGCCAACAAAGAAAACTGTCGCATTTGGAGTGAAGCTAATCTTCAAGTGTATGTCGAAACACCGTTACATCCAGAAAAACTGACTATTTGGTGCGCTTTATGGGCTGGTGGAATCATTGGTCCGTCAAAAACGATGATGGCCAGAACGTTACAGTCAATGGTGATCGGTATAGAGCCATGATTACTAACTTTTTCATTCCTGAATTGAACAACCATGATGTCCAGGAGCTGTGGTTCCAACAAGACGGCGCAACATGTCACACAGCTCGTGCCACAATCGATTTATTGAAAGACACGTTTGGTGACCGCCTAATTTCACGTTTTGGACCTGAGAATTGCCCTCCAAGATCTTGTGATTTAACACCGCTAGACTACTTTCTGTGGGGCTATGTGGTCTATGCGGATAAGCCACAAACCCTTGACCATTTGGAAGACAACATTCG
Source organism: Harmonia axyridis (assembly GCF_914767665.1). Classification (NCBI taxonomy): domain Eukaryota; kingdom Metazoa; phylum Arthropoda; class Insecta; order Coleoptera; family Coccinellidae; genus Harmonia; species Harmonia axyridis. The sequence goes on from NC_059502.1 coordinate 9,412,597, forward strand.
CCGTGTAATTGCCGATATACGGCCACAAATATTGGAAAAAGTCATCGAAAATTGGATGTCCAGATTGGACTACATCCGAGCCAGCCGTGGCGATCATATGCCAGAAATCATATTCAAAATGTAATGTCACAAGATTATCTTGCGGATGAATAAAATTCATGTCAATCGAATAATCTGTCGTTGTTTTATTGCAATTTTAAGTTCTATTGATCTAAAAAAAACACCCTTTATATTCATTTCATAACTTGCGTTTGAAAACACAGTAGGCTAACTGAAAACAAAGATTCTTTGGTGAGATAGATCTTCTCTCTTACTCTTCTGCGAAATAGATATGCAACATCATTTATAATTATTGAAATAACAATTGTAGAGAATGAAATCTTATTGTTGATGTTGAATCTGATCAATATATGATTATTGATTGAATTGAATTGATTATGGTCCATCTAATATAAATATCAATTGAAATTTATATATGATTAATATTTCCTGTCAATCGAAAAAAACTGTTAAATCACATTGTGTTGAAATTATCATGTCATATTAATATGTTTCAAATGCATGTTACAGACCAACCAAATTTTGAATCAAACATCCACATACAAAATTTCATGAAATAATCACATGACTACGAATATGAACAAGCTTATTCCTGTTGCACTTTAGCACATTTCCCATTGTTTGGTTACGATAAATTGAATGACATTCCTTCTCCTATTTTGAAGCACGTGTTGTGCATCCTCAAACTCCATTAATCACCACCAAACAAAACACGACAGTCTTTTATCCACGATATAAGAAATATTTCCAATTTCTTGGTTCAGATGGAATTCCATATCTCCTCTCGATCCCACACGGGCGCAGAGGGGAGGGCGGAAGCTGAAAGAATCCCTCCAATAAATTCTCAGCAGATATTATTAATTTCGCGAAATCCAGATGCAGCATCCGAATGCAGAGCGCCGCCAACAGTCCGCAAGAATAAAGGTGACCGTTTGACAGCGATTCCTCATCTTTGACGAGCCCGGGATGCCAAACATGCTTGCAGGGATATCGCGAGAAAAATCCAATATCTAGGGACTCATCGGAGTCAGTCAATTGGACGTCTTCTTACCCACATTCCATGGTTCTCCGGGTGCGGATCTGAACTGTTGATGTATCGACAGGGCTGTCGTCAGGGAGCTTTGTGGTTTTTGGTCTTCTTCCAGTCTCATGACCGTTGCGATCGTTGACTATGATGAGACTATGATGATGATGTAAAGTTTGCAAGAAGATTAACTACCATCACTTCATCTACTGCAGCGCAAAAGAGTTGTGCTGTTGATTTGCCGAACAACGCTCTGAGATTTTACAGCCACGAAGTTGTCCTTCTGTTTACGCTTCTTTTCCCCATTATCTTTCCTTTGATGATCAGATGAAGCAAGCCATATTTTTCCTGATGTCTCATAATATGCCCTCAAACTCGTTTTTTGATGCTACAAGTTTCTGCTGGTGATTTGATTTTGCTTCAAAGACTTCAGTTATAAAGGGTGTTTTTTTTAGAGCTATAGAACTTTAAATTTCAATAAAACAACGATGGATCATTCGATTGACATGAATTTTATTTATCCGCAAGATAATCTTGTGGCATTACATTTTGAATATGATATTTGGCATATGATCGCCACGGCTGACTCGGATGTAGTCCAATCTGAGCGTCCAATTTTCGATGACTTATTCAAACATTTGTGGACGTATATCGCCAATAACACGGCGAATGTTGTCTTTCAAATGGTCAAGGTTTGTGGCTTATCCGCATAGACCAATGACTTTACATAGCCCCACAGAAAGTAGTCTAGCGGTGTTAAATACCAAGATCTTGGAGGCCAATTCACAGGTCCAAAACGTGAAATTAGGCGGTCACCAAACGTGTCTTCCAATAAATCGATTGTGGCACGAGCTGTATGACATGTTGCGCCGTGTTGTTGGAACCACAGCTCTTGGACATCATGGTTGTTCAATTCAGGAATGAAAAAAGTTAGTAATCATGACTCTATACCGATCACCATTGACTGTAACGTTCTGGCCATCATCGTTTTTGAAGAAGTACGGACCAATGATTCCACCAGCCCATAAAGCGCACCAAACAGCCAGTTTTTCTGGATGTAACGGTGTTTCGACATACACTTGAGGATTAGCTTCACTCCAAATGCGGCAGTTTCGTTTGTTGACGTAGCCATTCAACCAGAAGTGCGCTTCATCGCTAAACAAAATAAAATGGACGTAGTGCGCGATACGTATTCCGCACAGAACCATTATTTTCGAAATGAAATTGCACTATTTGCAAGCGTTGTTCAGGCGTGAGTCTATTTATGATGAATTGCCAAACCAAACTGAGAATAAATCACTTGACAGCTGTTAAATCGATCGTCATCTTGAACAGTATTGCCAACTTAAAGTTATATACCTCGAAAAAAACACCCTATATTGCCCTAGAAGATTATATTAAGTTGACCTTTCTATGGAACCATGTAAAACCCCAAAACCAAACCGAATTTCATTAAAATTGAACAACGAAAGATGTTAAATATTAAGATTCCGGCAATTTTCAGTTCAAGAGTATGCCAAAAAAGCTGAAATCTGTTATGATCGAATCCAAATGCTCAAATTTCATCAACATCTTACTAGGAGGATGAAAAAATAGGTTTGATGAGGTCCCAGATGTTTCATATTTGCATATAATCAACATGCTTTATGTGTATCTAAGACCTGAAATTCGTATGAAACCACCTACGATCCAAATTATTATACTTATACCAAATTTCATCAAAATCAGATCAGAATTGCATTGATCGAAAGCAAAATTGCAGTTTGATATATACTCATGGTATTGATAGTGGACAGGATTAACACCAGTTGACTCCAAAACGTTCAAAATAACACGAAACAACCCCAGCGTCAACTATAGCGCGATGTTCATCGACCCAAACCACACTCGCCCCCGATTATTTTAACATAATTAAACCAGCGAGTTCGACAGCGAACGTCAGATCGTTTCTACTTGGCGATATGTGACATATGTTTAATTAAAACATCATGGAGTGGTCGACTGTCCCGATTCCACATAATAATATCGAGAGGCTGGCTGGTTAATTAAATTCGTAAGGCCATAAAGTGACAAAGGCTGCTCGATGACTGATAACGCGGCGTTGACGGACACGCGGCTCAGATTGGCAGTCCTTTATCTGAGTCAGGACACGTACTTTCAGGGAATTAGATGTTTAGGTTAATTGGATATCGATATCGATCCTCCACGGTTATGGTAAGGGATGTGGGTGGTAGATGTAGGTTGTCGCGTGACTTGATGACGATAGGAGAGAGTGCAGAGTGCATGTGTAATCTAGGAATCGAGGAATTTGATATCGTCGGGTTGGCAACAGGGAAGAGTTCAAGGATGATGGCGAAGTCTAGTTGGTTGGGGGTTCGAATGGCGTTGGTAGATGATAAAGTTGAGGAACTCTAAGTGTAACCTTGATATTGTGTTCAATAGGTTATAGACTCACCATGGAGTGAGACTGAAATTCGAGAGCAGCACCCCTATTGAGGTTCTACAAGGTTGTTTATTTACTGAGTCTTACTAACTTTGAATAAGTCCAGGTCCTGGACTTATTGTACATATGTCACCGCCAAAGCCATACCATTTTTCTTTCATCTTAGTAGCAAGCTGCAGAAGATCAGTGTCAAAATCTCAAACAACAGCTGGCAACGTTTTGCGTCCATCTGGTTTGAGATCATCAACAAGGAATATTACATCACGTTATTGGATTGATTGAGTGCAAAATTAATAGAAAACGTCCTCAAAGGCAAAAGAGGAAATTCTCTTACACAAAGACAATGCTCCATGTTACAAATCGATGCAACCATGGTCAAATTGAACAAAATGCGCTTGCAACTGGTTGACCACCTAGCTTATTGGCCAGATCTAATCCCAAATTAATACTGGCTATTTTGAGAACTCCAGAACTCCCTTTCTACAGAAATGGTTTTGATAAGTGAGAGGAGCGTTGGAGAACATTTTTCAATCTTCAAACTTGAAGATGACTACATTTGTTTTTCCTTATTAGGTCAGGGACATATTGGGTAAAATGCTATCATCTGCTCTGAGCAATTCTTCAAGGAAGTTGGATTATATCAGATTGAATTTTCAGAACCTTGACTTTTATAATTTTGGTTTTATAATCTTCATAACAATTCCGAAGAAAGTCATCTGTCATATTGGCAAATTTAACAATGTGCATGAGAGGCTTGACTATCACTTCGTCAGGCTTCAGAACTGGCTTGGCCAAATGTGTGTTTTCTAGTCTACTTCGTTCTGGTCATCTGATGCACACTATGTACCCCGTTCTTTCGATGTCTGATCTGCAGAGTTTGCAGAATTCATACTGACAAGTCGAAAGATATCTTTTACATGGATGGTTTTTGATAAGTCTTGGTTGACTGATCCTTTATCTTCTTCTGTCAAGCCATAAGATAAACGCATTGCTGTAAGTTCATTATAGTTATTTGAGTCGCCAAATTCGTGATATGATGAACCAGTATCTCGATGGGTGACAATTCTACTCTAATCGAAGAACCACGAGTTTACATTCAACAAGAGTACACAGTTGGCTTTGAGAGTTGCAGCACCGGTTCTTGCATTTAGTAAAACGGAAGAATTCGAGACATATAATTGTTTTTAAAAAGGAAATCTCTTCAAAGTGAATTGTTTATTCGTCTCTTCCTGATAAATCTCTGTATGAATCTACTACTACCTCAGCAACCCGGCTCAGCTCTGTCCTCTTGAAGTCTTTCACCTTGAGTCCTCCAATGTCAATTACGAATTATCCTTAGGGACTAGAGGACTAGATTCTTTCAACGTTTCCCTGTTGTGAACTGCTAACGCTGCATCCAAATTTACGTCGATGCACATCATATTGGACATTTCATTTGTCAGTGACGAATGCTTCGCTTTGACCCTTGACCAAATGGATTAGACTTTGTAATATAAGAACTTTTCAATAAGGATAATTGATAAAATACCAGAAATCTAAGCTCTGCAGGAAGATGCAGCAAGATACAGAAAAGTTAGGTCTCAAAACAGTTCCTATAGCAAATATTGATCAAAGATCAAACTTTGACATTTTATCGTTCAGGTATTTCTGCATTCGATCTCATTTTTGCTACTATCAAAGGAGTTGAAGAAATGTTTTCATCTAGAAGCAAAATTTCAAATACAGTGGCGCACGACAAAACTCTCCAACATGTTTGCCAAAAGCCAAAGCTGCTGATTCAAAAAGCAGCACATTCCATATATCTAAAATAAATTACCATTTCTCCCTTTGGGGTGTGTTGTGAGACAGACAAATTTCATCCCACGACTCAATCATTTCAACCTCCAACCCCTACGTCCTTCTCCCCTCTCGCCCCCTTTTTAATTAAAGTCCTATGTCGATCTGCTCGTCCCGAGATAAGACTGAGGGATATCGATTGTGTAGACAGAATTATGACATCACAGTAACCTATGAATACAAAGTGGCTGATAAAAATGTTTATCCACAGCCGCCTGCTTCCCCGCTTCTCCCTACCCCTCTACGCCCCTTCTCCTTCTCGCATCGCTCCAATTCACAGCTTCATAAGCTGCTCTAGCTGCAAATTTTATTCTGTGCGGACATTATTATATACTTGCTTACTAACAGGCTTCGTATTGATTTCTACAGTAATCCCTTCCGATAGAATCTTTTCCGTTATGGTCTTACTTTCCTCGACGTTGCTTCTTTGTTGCTTCTTTATGGGGTTATATCGGTGGAGGTTGTTGCCGGAGTGGATGGCGGAGATCAAGAAGTTGGATTCGCAGGCCAGGGGGTGGGAGAACGGGGGTGGCGTTGGTGGAAATCGCTGACGTTCGAGATCTTTATGTTCCGCGCGATAAAATTCGAGTTTTGGTTCGAGTGCGGGTGTACGGGGGTTGGTCGAGAAGTTTTGAGGGAAGTTTTAAGTTGGGTTGGTTTTTGGTTTAAGATGATTGAAGAGATTTTTTGATACACTCCAAGATAAATAGTATGGACTCTAACATTTTGAATATTTTTATGGATTTTGTGGGTGTTGTGAGAGTTGAAGACGAAATTGGTATTCAAATTGAAATAACAATTTCAAGGTTTATGCAACATTTTAATATGATCCCGTCACCAGAACCAGAGAAAATACAAGAGGAATATCGAAAAAAAGTCAATATAGGATTAAAATTTTGCTTCCGCCGTCCTTCAATAGATGGCTGAAACGAAACAAATAGATCGTAGATGTCATACAATGAGCTAAGGTATTTGTAAACATAACGCCATCGAAATATTAGTCGATTTCTTTCTGCATCATAAAGTTATTCTCGATTGGACATATCAGCTTACGAGCCAAATTCTCGTCATTTACGGAAGTTTTTGTTTTTCTGCTTTAATATGAAGAAATCTGCGGCTGACATTAATCGAATGTTCTCAAATACCTATGGTGAGGCCGCTATTATTGCAAAAACGTGCCGAGAGTGGTTTCAACGCTTCAAGAATGGTGATTTTGACTTCAAAGACCCGCAAAGCGGTGGAAGTCAGGAAGGTTTTCGAAGATGCAGAATTGTAGGCATTACTTGATTAAGACTCTTGTCAAACGCAACAAAAATTGCCAGAATCATTGAGAGTGACAAGCCATTTCAAAACGCTTGAAAGTCATGGGAATGATTCAGAAACAAAGAAATTGAGTACTGTACAAGTTGAAGCCGAGAGATGTTGAAGGGCGTTTGTTTGCTTGTGAACAGCTGCTTGCAAGGCAAAGACGGTCACACATTGTGACAGGAGACGAAAATTGGGTTCATTACGATAATCCCAAATGCCGAAAATCATAGGGATATCACGGCTATGATTCCACATCGACGGTCAAACCGAATATTCACGGTTACAAGGTCATGTTCAGTATTTGATGGGATCAGCTCTGCGTAGTGTATCATGTGTTGTTAAAACCGATTCAAACAATCACAGGCGATCGTTACCGACAGCAATTAATGCGTTTGAGCCGAGCATTGTAAGACAAACGGTCGCAATACAACGAAAGACATGATAATTGATTTTACAGCATGACAATGCTTGACTCCACTTTGCGAAAGTGGTCAAGTCAAACTTGGAAACGATAAAATGGGAAGTCCTACCACACCCGCCGTTTTCTCTAGACGTTGCTCCCTTAAACTATCACTTGTTCCGATCAATGGCACAGGTCCCGGCTGACCAGCACTTATGTCTTATGAAGAAGTAAAACATTGGATCGATTCGAGGATCGCTTCAAAAATGACCAGTTTTTTCAACGCAGGATTCGTACGCTGCCTGAAAGATGGAAGAAAGTAGTAGCCAGCAATGGACAATACTTCGAATCATATGTGTATAACCTGTTTTTTACAATAAAGTCTTGAATTTCGAAAAACAACGGCGGAAGCAAAGTTGTACGCCTATATATATATCAGTCCAATGGATTCGATCGAGTTGAGATATTCTGTTGTGTTGAAAAACAGCAATATTAGGTTTCATGTGACAATTTGTGAATTTCCCCATCAGAACCATAAAAATTGAAGAAAAACCTCTAAAACGTCCAAACCTGTTGAAATGTAGCTTGCAGCTCCTTGTGTAATTAAACCATAGAAAACAAAGCTCATATCAACTGATCTGTCCAGGTTGAAAGTAGATAAAATATTTTCCCTAATTCTGTGGTTATTCCGTTCATTCTTCCACATCTTGTAGAACAAAATCGTGCGAGAATATATCAGAAACGCACAGTTTTCATGGTTATATTTTATTATTCTATGTTGGTACTCCGAACTTTCCGCCACGGTTTTATCTGTCAATTCATCAATTTGCCTTAAAGAAATCAGTTCTGCCAACCAACATTTTTCAATGCAAAAATCACTAAAATATATTTATGGAAATATTTCATTAATTTCAATGAAAATGCAATGAATTAGAGAAAATAATGTATAATACTCGTACAGAAGGCTCATTCTACCACTCGTTCATTCCAAAACTCGCCACTTCGTGGCTCGTTTTTGAATTTTGAACTCGTGGAAGAATATCAATGCCTTCTGCACTTGTATTATAAATAACTATACTTGAATGTTCATGTCTACTTTCAAGGAGCAATAAGCGTGTGAAAATTATTATTTTCGAATATTCTATCGAAGTGAATTCAAATGGTTTGTTCTATTGATAATTGTGAAAATTCTCATAGTAGTTGAAACAAAATCATACGATCAAAATCGATCTATCACAATACCACATTTCAGGTTGCAGTCATCACTTATGATATAGCTGAAACATCGACTTCCACTCACCCTGTGCACGATGCGAGCGATGTCCATACGGTTCAAAATAATCATCATCATCAATATCTTTTTTTCCGTCCTTCCTCTCATTCTTCTGCAGTCCTTTCAGATTGTAATGATAAATGGCAACCGTTTGTTATCTAGATTGGCCGACTGTTGGTTTATGTAATCATCCTTGTACAAGGTAGGTAGATGATCACTCGGCCACTTTACTTGATTCTTATCACATGCAATAGACTCTGCGTCTTCAGTATGGCGAGGGAGTTTGGTGCCATTGTGGTCAAGAAGCTGGAAAGGTTCGTATACTCAGTAGCGTAGATGTTTCCCCAATTTTTATATAATGAAAAAATTTGTAAAGAACAATGACGTGAAATTAAAAGACTTTGTGTGCTGTTGAAATTCATATTTGTTTAATCATGATAAACTTTCTGCCCCCAATGTTTCATAACAGAATATTAAAACTAAATCTTCTCTTAGCACTAGTAATTATGTATAACTTTTTCAAAATATTATTTTGAGTGAAGAAGAGAAATATGAACTAATAGATAAATGCTTGGAAGGTTCGATTTTTTCTTTGTCAATATATGCCATTATAATATAATAACTGACAAATAAACTGCAAGACCCAGGAAGAGCTGTTTTAATTTTTTTTTGTTAAAACATGATTAAATTTGGGGAAAAAAATCGTGAAGGTTTTTTCATGTGAACAATTTTTGTTCCTTATTAAATATTGTAGTCTTTTTTCGAAAATTTTTCAAATTTTACAACAAACCAGCTGTTCGAGGAGATCCAAAGTCGATGTTTAGTTGTTGTTAAAGTTCCTAGAGCACGTGTACGAGGAATATATCGCCAGCTAAGTGAATTTGAAAAAGGTCGAATTATTGGTCTGCAGGAGGAGGGGTTATCATTTCGAGAAATCGCTAACCACACGAACAGAAATCCAGCTACTGTTATGAAAAGTTGTCAAGCGTGGTTGTATAATGCACAAAATCGAAGAAGAGTAGGCACCGGACGTCGAAGGGGCACAAATGAAGTTCAAGATCGACGTCTAAGGCTTCTGACCATTAAAGACGGATTTGCAACAACTCGATCTTTGGCTAATGGGTGGTTGGGAGAACAAGGCCATCCTGTAACTAACCGAACGGTTTACCGCCGGATAAGGTCTTTTGCACTGCAACATTATCGACCACATCTTGTGTTACCTCTGACGGTTTAGCATCGCCGGCAACGATTACAGTGGTGGAGAGAACGTCAACAGTGGAATGTGGCATGGCATCAGGTCGTCTTTTCTGATAAATTTCGATTTTCCTTGGGTGCATATGATGATCGAAGAAGGGCTAGACGACGTCGGAGAGAAAGACGTGAACCTCAGTTTGATGTTGAGCGTCATGTACACCGGACAGTAGGCGTTATAGTATGGGGTGCTATTGCATATGCAAGTAGGTCACTTTTAGTCTTCATTCGAGGTAATATGACAGCGCTGCGTTGCCTTCAATAAGTACTGGAGCCATATGTTCTCCCTTAACTTAACCGGCTCGAGAATCCAATATTTCAGCAAGATAGTGCCCGACCTCATGCTTCCAGAATTAGTTTGAACTTTTTCGAAGCGACCCATGTGAATTATTTGCCATGACCACCCAGATCCCCCAATCTTTCACCCATAGAGCTTGTTTCGGACATAATGGGTAGAAGGCATGGAAATTTACCGCAGCTCCCACGGACTTTGACGGTTCTGAGACATGAAGTACAGGTAGCTTGGGAAAGTATCCCTCAAGGTGAGATAGACCATCTTATATCATCAATTCCGAGACATGTTTGAGTTTATAGATAATCGCGGTGGACAAACACATTAATAACAAATTTATTAAAAAAATTGTAAACCCTTCGTTTTTTTTTCCAAATTCCAATTATTCACTTCTTGCTATACTACCTATGTTTTACAGAAAAATTAATCTAAACAGCTCCTTCTGGGTGTTGCAGTTTCTTGGTCAGTTAGTATTTTCAGAGAAAATCTCAAAACACATCAAATTTTTTATTATGAATTAATATGTTTCCATGTGAAGAATGTTTCTCCTCGACCAACTTTACTCTTTACATCTTTGAGGTCTTGAATTGATTGTGAAAAAAATCAAAAGGTGTTAAATCACAAGATTTTGGTGGCCAATTTGGACAAACAGAAACTAATAAGTAAGACTTCAATTGAATATAAAATCACATGAAAACAACATTTTAGGAATTGTTTACGAAATCGGCAAAAATATAAAAAAAAAATTTGATCCCGCTCCACGCCACTGTCGTCCGCTATCAGGAGAAGAAATGATAATACCTGAATGGGCTGGTCTGGTACCCGGCTACCGGTTCCATCCGTCACAAGACCACCAGGTAGCCAGCCATAAAATTATACTAAATCGTGCGTCATCCCATTCACCAAAATATATGGGAATCTGTGAAGATATGCTCCTATTGTTGCCGGATTACCAGCAGTGCTACCAGTCTTGTACCATTTCACTGCTGCGCTAAGTGTGGATCTGTTTATGTTTTTTATGGGTTGTATGCGATTTGGGCACGGTAGGATTAGGAAGATTCTATGGTTTTCGGCTGTTTGAGTTTTGAGTTATCACTGTTGTTTGTTTTGTTGGTTTGGGTCTTATTGTTCGAGACAAATCGACTGTTGTTGGTTCTTAATTCGACAAAAACAGATTTTATTCAATCTTTATAAATTCCCTCAACTTTATGCTATCTTAGTAGCTATTAGCAATTAAACTTCAAGATTAGAGATTTGGCATGTCCTAATCTATTATCTATAAGTTGTGGAAGTTTATAAGAAGAACTCTGTGAATATGTTGGAACACTTTGAATCCTCATCTCTAGTAGCTGGAAATTTAAAAAAGCACTTATTTATTCATAGATTCAGATTTTTCCATATTTCGTATTAAATCTATTTCTCTATTTCAGTATCGTAATGAGTTCATTACAGTACTAAAACCAGTGCTGTAATGAACTTATTAGAGCATTGTTTTCAGTTATATATTTCGTTTTGTGGCTGTCTACACTGACTTCTGATCTTTTCGAATTTCAATATTTGAATTTGAATATAGTGAAATGATTTGCAACATTATTCGCAATTTCTCTTAATTCTGGTGGTGTTAAATCGATTTCGTCCGACTTAATCCACGAATTTTGTCGTAATTCTGAATTATTTGAAAATTCGAAACGCACAATTCAAATTCGAATTTCTGTAATCTGTCAATTTTCGTAACAGTCACACCAACTGCGAAGATACAATACAAAAGTCACTAGGATGTATAATCAGAATTTTTCATTGAATTTCGACAATATTTCAGAAAACTAGACTGAAATAGAGAAAATATCTTCTAACACTCGTTGCGTTCCAACACTAATGCGTTCGAAAACTCGCTTCTTTGACGCTCGTTTTCGAATTTCGCATTCGTTTTGGAATAGGAGCGCATTCTGCAACTTGTTTTAGAAATAACTATTTCCATTCATATATAGAAATTTTTTGGAAATAAAGTTCAACCTTTTTGGATCATGGCATTTTGGTGACCCTCTTTGTGACTAACCAAAATAGTTTGAAACAAATCATCAATATTTTGTGGTTCAGAGAAACTCAATTATTATTGTAGTAGCTTCATCTTTAGATAAATTACTTTATACAATCAAAATTTCATGAGATATCGCTATTTCAGAATTTTTTTATCCCTTCACAATACGATCTACAAGAAATTAAGCATGAATATTCGTTTCAGCCTTATGCAACTGACTTCTAAATTCCAGTTTGATCAAAGGTGTATTTTCCAATTATGCAGAATGAAGAATTTCATATTTGTGAAACGCCAGAACCATTCAACGGATTTAGCCAACAAATTATTATATTCGAGATATTCGGTCCCAGAATCAATCATGAGTAAAAATAATTGATATTTACAAATGTGACTAAACAGTTCTAATACATTGAAGGATACACTCCATTTAACCGCATTTACATTCACGAAGAAATTCATGAACTGACGCAAATTAATATCGTTCTTTAACCTTACACTGGCCCTAGTTTCCTTTATTCAAATTTCTGATTAATCAGTGAATATGATATACCCAACGAAAAAAAAAAATTCAAACAACAACTTCCTGCTCTATTTTCCTTTAAAAAAAAAATTGATATCTCCAAGTTGGATCGACATTATGCTGATATCCTATCTTATACGTGTTATTCCAACATGAGAACTCTCCTTCTAATGCCCCAACGTACTTTTATTCTGTGTTAACTGCTTAGCATTCAGCCTTTATGTGTTAGCTACCCATAAACATAAAACACTATCTAATTAAGGAAATCTTAATAGTGGACCGATTTTAAATGATGATTTGCTTTCATGAACAATCAACAATAGGCCTATGAAAATGGTTTAATTATAACCGTAGTAATTAACTGTTTTAATAAGATGTAATAAAATTTTATTATTGTGGAGTTGGCAATAGAATTAATCGGTAGCATTCAATAACCAGTTTGTGAGTGAAAAGTTCAGTTATGATTTATAATTTAATAACAACAGACTGGGACGTTCTTTCTAATTGAATGAAATGATTTGTTTAGACTAGTTTAGAGGTTCTACCTGCTTCTGCTGCTCTTGAATGAATATAATATATTCTTATGGGTCCTCATACGAGGTTTAAGTCCATGAGAGAGGGATTAACATCTGTTGGCTTGGAATTCGGGCCTATGAAAATATTTTCATCATTTTTGATGTGGGTAATTATGGGGGATAGTGGAAAACTTTGCCACTGTTGGCTGGGCTTATGAATAGCTGATGTAATTTGTGGACATAATCGGGTTTTTGGTTTACTATTATCTTATTCAGAAGGAAGGCAGAAGGTAACAATGTTGTCATTCTCATCAGAAGTTTCCTTTGGCTTTTTTTCTTGAAGATGACAATATCGCTTTCGAAATTGTGAGCGCTAATAAAATTGTTCTGATATATCGGAACAATTTTATTGTGGAACAACTGTCAACCGCGGTTGTTTCACGTCGTTTGGCGCGCTTGAAGTTTGAAGTTTTTCATTTTCTGATGTATTTAGGTATTGATTTCAATTTATTTTGAGTTAATATGAAACGTCGATTCAAAAAAGAATACAGGGTGGCCACTTTTTCAATGGGATTGTATTGGTAACTTTTAAACCATAAGAGTTAGAAGGTCGATCGAATGGAGAAAAAGTTGCATTCATAGAAGCATTGTCAAGCAGTTCAAACAAATCGAGATTATCAGGGCCGGTTATCGAGATATCATAAGAAAAGTAAATTCTGTCATTTTGATTTTTCTTTCTTTCCCACTTTATTTCAAATATTATCAAAAAATGTTACAGGAATTTTTTATTCGACAGTAAATTGTTCTCATTTTGAATTAATCAGATTTCGTATCCAACGTTTCGTGCTCTCTGGGCCACCCTCAACCTCATTTTTTTCAATACGGACCCGTATATTTTATGACACTTTTCGAAATGACTTTTAACGTTAAATTCAACGACATATCATACAATCTCATTCAAACTTGATATTCAGGTGATTTTGACCCTTATCCAAATTTCTTTGGGTCGGATCTGTATTACATTTAGGTATCTTTAGTTTAATTAACAACATGCAATACATTTCGATGAGAAAATCAACTTACTCATCTTGAACTAAATGGAACATATCAGAATCAAATCAAGAAACAAGTAATAATTATTTAGGTACATATTTCAATTCATAATAATTAAACGAATTATCATTTAATGAAAGAAAAATCGAATGATTATTCGAAAGTAAAAGAAAATGAATGAAGTAAGTTTTCGAAATGTCCACCATTTTGTAAAATGCACTTAACGGTTCTGGAACCCATACTTCTTATACATTTGCTTATTTCGTCTTCTTGAATACCTTCCAATACATTCTCAATCTTCTCGCGAGAAATCACTATTGTTGGATTTGTCATTTGTTCCTTTAAAACAAATTACAGAATCGAACTTCATTTTGATATCATTACGATATAAGTTTTGCAATGCTTGGTATTCAAATTTAAAATCATTGTATTCGCGTCTCTTGACTATTTCATTAACAGCAGTTTTTGATAATTTGCATTCACTACAGATCCGACCCAAAGAAAATTGGATAAGGGTCAAAATCACCTGAAAATCAACTTTGAATGACATTGTATGATATATCGTTGATTTCAGCGTTAAAAGTTATTTTGAAAAGTGTCATAAAATATACGGGTCCGTATTGAAAAAAATGAGGTTGAGGGTGGCCCAGAGAGCACGAAACGTTGGATACGAAATCTGATTAATTCAAAATGAGAACAATTTACTGTCGAATAAAAAATTCCTGTAACATTTTTTGATAATATTTGAAATAAAGTGGGAAAAAAGAAAAATCAAAATGACAGAATTTACTTTTCTTATGATATCTCAATAACCGGTCCTGATAATCTCGATTTGTTTGAACTGCTTGATAATGCTTCTATGCATGCAAATTTTTCTCCATTTGACCGACCTTCTAACTCTTATGGTTTGAAAGTTACCAATACAATCCCATTGAAAAAGTGGCCACCCTGTATAAGAGGTGCATTTTCATGGAGAAACTCGCGAACTGAGTGAAATATCGTATCATTGATATGTTTTCATTTCCGTGCGCTTCCTGTCATATTTGATAGTTTGACAAAATTTGCTCACTTGAAATGACAGATGCTCCCTCTATCTATGTTTATTACTCTGAGATAGCAACTAAATCTCCAAATTCGACACATTTCTATGAAAACATCAAACGACAACCTACTCCGTCTCTGCCCCCAATCCCCCCAAATCACCCCACGCGTCGTTCGTCCCCGTCCCGTAAGAGGGCGTTGCGAGCAGACGTAATTGCATCGCGTTTGTCGCCGGCTTGCGGACGTTCATGTCTTTGATATGTCCGCCATCTTGTGTGTATACACGCTACATGAAACTTACATGAGCCGACGATCTCCAACCTACCCCTCCTCCTCTCCTCCCTCCAACCCTCGACAGCGGTTTTCCGGTCCGGGCCGACTAGGTTTTCCTTTGATGGCGGCCGGATTTTCCGGCCTCGGTTGTTTATACAACTGGAACTTGTGTTAAAAGGGGTACAAAGGGAATATAGGGCGATATTGGAAGCTGTGTGGAGCTGGGAGCGGGACAAACTGAATTTTGATCAGCGGTCCATTGTGATGCTGGGAGGGAGCGGTGGTGCAAATTGGAGAGAGTGGGATTGATCGGACTTGGTGCTGACTGTGTGTTTCCGTGTTTCTGATGTGGTTTGGTAATGGAGGCTGTTTGGGAGGTTGGGTTTCCGATGAATTTTGGGAGAAAGGCCAACTAATGTTTCGATACGTTGTGGGTTTATCAGGTAGTTTGGATGATAGAGAATAGAGATTGTATCAAGTTTTGTTAAATTATATACAGGGGTTTGATAACCAGTGGGAGGTTGTTTTCGAAAATTTGTTAAAAGATCAAACGGCTCTAACTCAATAGAGGTCTTGGTTCGTTTTGGTATGATTGGTGACATTAGAGAGTCGAGTTTGTAAAAGTTAATTCTGTCAGGAAATCAAGGTTCACAATGAGGAGTTTTGTTTTGAACCAAACAAGGAAAAATCTCTGAATTGCTGTTGGAAAATACTCCAATACGGATATTGAAAAATCAGAAAAAAAGGCACAAATTTCATCGTGATTTTTTGACTGCATGAACGCTAGAACCTAAGTCAATGAATAATATCAGAAATAAGCACATCTGACAAGCAGAAGAATCCTATGACTTTAAAAGAAAACGATATCAGAAACGATTCAATATGAATATGTGGAGCGCAATGCATCAACATAATTGGTCTTATCGGTTTCCATTATTTCAGAGAAAACTCAATGATGGAGAGGTATACCATGATTTTTTCATAACTATTGTTTCTCACCTTACTTTCTATTTTCCATTATTCTTCGATTTTTTGGATTCTCTTCCAAAAATCTTGGCCCACCTTAACAAATTCTGGCCTCTTATTTTTCGGGAGGATTTAATTGTTTGCTTTAATAAGAAGAAATCTTCGGCTAAGGCTCATTGAATGATCTAAAATACCTATGGTGAGGCGCTAATAGTGAAAGAACATGCCGGTAGTGTTTTCAACGCTTCAAGAGCGGTGATTTTGACGTCGAAGACCAGCATGACGGGGGAAGAGAAATAATGCTGAATTGAAGGCTTGATCAAGACTTGTGTTTAAACGCAACAAGAATTGGCAGGATCATTGAGATGATGCAACAAGCTATTTCAAATCGCATGAAAGTCATGGGAATGATTCAGAAACAAGAAAATTGGGTGCTGTACGAGTTGAAGCCGAGAGATTTTGAACGGCGTTAGTTTGCTTGTGAACAGCTGCTTGCAAGACAAAGACGGAAAGTATTTCTGAGTCGCATAGTGACTAGAGTCGAAAAATAGGGTCATTACGATAATCCCAAGCGCAGAAAATCATGAGGATATCACGGCCATGCTTCCACGTCGACGGCCAAACCGAATATTCACGGTTCCAAGGTCATGCACCAGCTCGTCGTAGTGCAGTATGAGTTGTTAAAACCGACCGAAAAAATCACAGGCTATCGAACGCAATTAATGCGTTCGAGCCGAGCATTGAAAGACAATCGACCGCAACACAACGAGAGATATGATAAAGTGATTTTACAGCATGGCAATACTCGACCCCATGTTGAGAAAGTGATCAAAACATATTTGGAAACGTTGAAATGGCAAGTTCTACCCCACTCGCCGTATTCTCCAGACTTTGCTTCCTCGGACTATCACTTGTTTCGATCAATGGCACACGCTGACCAGCATTGGATCGATTCGTGGATCGCTTTAAAAGGTGACAATTTTTTCAACGCGATATTCGTAAGCTGCCCGAAAGATGGGAGAAAGTAGTGGCCAGCGCTGGACAATACGTTGAATCATAAATGTATAACCAGTTTTTTAAAATAAAGCCTCGAATCCAGGAAGAAAACGCCGGAAGCAAAGTTGTACAATACAATGAATAGTGAGTGGATTAACTCAATAAAGTCATTGATGAATTCTTCTGGAATATATCACTTTATTCACAAATGAGCACTGATTTAAAAAAAAAACAATTTAACAATTTTATACGTTCTTGAAGCGTGCATCTCTCCATGATTAATAATAATAATAATAATAATAATATTTATTTAGCTTTTAAATTTCAAATACACAATAGTCTTCTAGCTAATGATAAACAATATAGAATCCCCACAAAAGGATAAACCTGTGCGTGGGCTGTTTTATATAAAAAAAAACATAATCATGGGTCACAACTATAGATAATTAAAAAAAAAACACATCATTTTGAAAACAAAATAACCCGCAATGAGATTATCGTGAATAAACGGCAAAAAAAAAATATAGTCAACAAAAAAGCAAGAAAAGAACTATGTACATATATCACGTTAAAAATCACCTATGGATAATAAAAACAAATCATACAGCAGCTATACATCACAAAAAAAAAACAAACAAATTAATGGGCTTCACATTTCCAGCCAACACACATAAAATCAACTAACATCTTGACACTGCAGTAATATGTAATCTCCATAACGACATATTGGTGTATTGGCGACCTGGGCAAATTTAAAATCCATTCTTTGAGCCTATGTCCGAATAAGTTATTACTCACGATTAAATGACATAACTTACTGAACATAAATGATATAAGAAAAAATAATACAGTGTTACACTATTATAACAGTTTCAAGTTGTATCATTTCTATTGGAATTCCCTCAATGCCCAAAGGCATTGGAAGTTTCAATTTGGTAGCATCCTCTTATCTCTTCGCAATAAACGAAACTGGGACATCAATCCAAGGCCATCTTCGACATGTGCACCATCCCCTTATCAGTGCCGTATTTCACCCCGAAAACAGAAGGACTCCCATCGTCCATTCCTCCCTCGTTAGGCCAGCTGACTGATAGCGGTAGCATTAGCACTATCGGCGTCTAAATAAGGCGATCACGCCATATAATGGCCACTTTTCCGGTTTCTCCAACTCCTCCATTCCCATCATTTTATTGTAATACCGACAACGGAGCGGCTCTAGTTTACAGTAATTAAATTAGATGGACACACCGTCTTGTTGGGGACATCTGCGAAATGGAAAACAGAAGTTAATGGTTTCGTTATCTTGGCGGGTACCTTATTGGACATAACTACGGACATATCTTCGGCCAGCTCCCGCTCTTTGTTGGGATATTTACCGGATGGTCGATGGTGCCTGTTTACGGTTTTAATTGGTCTGATTGATGAGGTACAGCACCAGAGGGCGATAATGGTGTTGAGGAGATCTCGAGTGCATGCTTTGACGTCGTCCAAATCGGGACAGTGAGTAATAAGCTTTATTGCTAGTTAAAACATAGAAGCTTTGTAATGAATAACAATGTATCGCCTTCTAGAAAACAAGTAACAAAAAAACTACAACTATATATATATATATATTCTTTTGAGATAGAGCAATAGAAAAAATTATCATCTTCAAACAACAAAACATGTGTAGATGTAATTTCAGTATTAGCACAAGAAAAGTAAACCAGGTATCATACATTTCAACGTATGATTTACAGATAAAAACCTCAGCTAAAACACTGTCTCCCCGTATAGGTGCAGTGACTGGTTTGTATATTTGTTTGCATAATAAGCTGACATATTTATATTGAATGACTTCCTCTTCATTCAAACGAAATCTTCTTCATTCTTTCTCTCCACCAAGGATTAACAACTTCATGATTAAATCTGAAAACAAATAAAAAAGAACCAGAAAGGAAAAATAAATGTTAGTTTCCAATTATATTGATTTGAAGTTAAAGACCAATAAAAAGGAATCTAAAACTGAATGGATAGCATGGAAACCCCTATGAAATTTATAAATTGGACAAGTGGTCGATGGTTTCTTCTACACCACACTCATATAGTGAGCTATTATAATAACTAGAATACCATTTGAAGAGCATACTATTGCAATTACCATGACCAGTCCTAAGTGGATTTAAAAGACTCCAGGATTTCCTAGGAAAATGGAAACTTAGAACTTTTTCTGAAGGATCAATTATTAGACTTTTGTTGAAGGCATGACAAGAACTCCATTCCGAACGCCAAATTTCCTTGTCACTTTCATTACATTGAAGGAAGGTATTAATCCATAACGGTTTGCGTGACTTTAATCTGGCAATTCTAGTATCTGGGAGGTAAGGTACAATTGGAAATAAGTTCGGGTAGAAATGAATTTTTTTCCAAGATCTCTTGACTGAGACCTGCCTACGAATATGTGGCAGAAGTATATGTTGTAGCACTGATTACCAATGTAAAGGTGTAGATCTAATAGTTTCCCTGATAATTCTCATATAAACGTTAAGCTGAGCATCAATTTTATGGACATGAGCACTATTGAGTCAAACAGAACAATAGTACTCAGCAGCAGAAAAAAACCAAGGCGAAAGCTGCCGTACGAAGTGTGCTGGCATCAGCAACTCATAAAGAATCTGCTAATAGCCCACAAATAGCCATAAATCGAATGAATCCTCTAATAAAACTAATTAAACCATTGAATTCATTTTTCAAATTTGTGATACAGAAAACTGTTTTACCAATCAACATTTTTTAATTCAAAAAGGCACTAACGATATTAATGGAAATATTCTTTATTCAAAGAAAGAATCAATGAATTAGAGAAAATAATGTATAATACTCATACAGAAAGCTCATTCTAAAACTCGTTCATTCAAAAACTCGTGGCGTTTTGAATTTCGAATTCGTGGAAGAATATCATTACCTTTTTTCTGTAGTTGTATTATGAATAACTATTTTATATTTGAGAAGAATGTTCCCAGCGTTTATTCAAATGAAAGGCAGCCTAGCCAGCGGAAATTCAATCTCATAATTTGTTCTTTTTCTTTTTTTGAGAAAATATTATTATGTGAGTAAACTATCAAGCTCAAACCATCGGAGGTCATTAATTGATTTTATCAGAGACCCAATCATATTTTCGTAACCCAAATATAATATCGTCCAGGCTGAATATTTTATTTTTAGAAGTCTGAATTTCGTAACAGAATCCAGACTCCAGAGTAGTAAATTGTGACACCAAGCTATATTTCATCTTAATCTTAAAGACAATCGTATGCTTCCTTCAGTATGTAAAATTTAGTGAAAAATGTCCTCTTAAAAATAAATTGAGATGGGAGATTTTTATTTTTTCATTCGTTGGATATAAAAATCCATAAAAATGTGTTCAAGACTAATTGTACCTATAAGGGAAAAAGGAATTTCATTTTAATTATGTCCTTCCATTTTTTTGTGAATTTCGGACCACCTTGTCTAAGAATATGCAGGCACAGTCAATATGAATATCAATAAGGGCATACAATAAATACCCTCTCCAATTGGACAGACCACTTCCACACTTCTTGAATTCTTCACATAACTTTTTTTGCTCCGCCATCAGGCCAGTCCCCTAATGAAGGACTAATTACACAATTGGTACCTTCCCCATACAACATACCAAACCGAACACCCAGTATCGCCACTATTATTAAGGAATACCAGAAGTACCATCACGTACAACCGGTAGCATAAGGCAATAAAACAAGACCACCAACACAAAACGTACAATTGTCCTCTATTAGACGCATATCTAAATGACATGTGCTACTCTTGGTCAAGATGTATCTCCGGCCCGCAGACGTGGACAGAAGTAATAGATCCCCCACAATCTGTATTATTATGTAGAACAGTTATTATTACACTGTGGTACTAGATGTCGTATGCAAAACATATACGAGATGTCATTTAGATTGTACGCCTGGTAGACCCACTAAGGCGGTGTTTTTTGTGCGTTGATCTTGGCTTCAGGTTTCCCACAAGGAGAAGAAGCTACTTTGATAACTGAAATTTTGTAGAGAAAAAAAATTGTTAGTCGTTGAGGTGGGATGGCGCTCTTAAATTGTGTACGATGGTGATCTGAATATGAATATGTTGCTTTCTCTTCAAGATCCGATCTTCATCGACGAAGGGGTCTTTTATAGATTCTTCGAAGATTACAATTCGTTTCGAAATATAACTCGGAATTTATGAATGTTTTAATTATACTCTGAATTTCACGAGGATTAGAACTTTTTTTTAGTCTCGAACCAAATAGAAATACAATACCAACGCCATTGAATGATTTAATCAACAAAAATTCTGAAACAAGTTGCAGAATGGGCTCCTATTCCAACACGAATGCGAAATTCGAATTTTCGAACACATGAGTGTTGGAATTGCCTTCTGCAACGAGTATTAGACGATATTTTCTCTGTTTCAGTCAAGTTTTATGGAATATTGTCGAAATTCAATGAAAAATTCAGATTATATATCTCAGTGCCTTTGTATTATATCTTGGCAGTTAGTGTAACTGTTACGAAAATTGACAGATTACGGAATTTGAATTTGAATCATACTTTTCGAATTTTAAAATAATTGATAATTACGCATTAAATTCGTGAATTATTTACGACGAAATCGATTTAACATCAGCAGAATTAAGAGGAATTGCGAATAATGTCACAAATCATTTCAATAAATTCAAATTATATTACATTGACAATTGATGAGTGTTGAATTTTGATAGGATTGGAATTCTGGATAGACAACCACAAAACGTAAAATATAACTGAAAACAATGATGTAATTAGTTCATTAGAGCACTGTTTTTAGAACTGTAATGAACTCATTACGATACTGAAATAGAGAAAATACATTTTAAGAATCCAATATCAAAAGTGAAGCTGTTTTTTTCGACGAAACAACATCTTTTTTCTTATTTGGAAAGCTTCTTTTAACTAAAAGAAGCGTGGAGACACTGTTAGGTTAGACTAAAGTTGGTCTAACTAGACCTGCTTACTTTCCAAGAATTTCCTCGGCAATCCTCCAAATCACACCCTGTAGATGAAATTCCCGATGGCCACCCGAGCAAACAAGACCCAGAAATAATGACATTAAACAATATATTAAGATCTAACAAGTTTCATTCATATTTATGATATGTAAATTGGGGGATAAATCAAAACGGACCACTTCTGATATTGTATAATATCAATGCTACAAATGATCTATGCCCAGGTAACTGGCGACCGGTATTATATTTAAATCTCTCGTTCTTATTCGGGACAGATTTATTATGACCACATTAGACAGTTCTCCTGGCTTTTACTAGAATGTCTGTTGTTAGAGACGTCTGTAAAAATTACTGAACATTTGTTGGGTATTTCTTGGTATCCTGCTTGGTGTGAAAATGGGAATGGTTGGCTCAGATGCGATGCTGTGAAGTATACGGGGGTTTATTGAATATTCAAACGTTATTTTATAGCCGTTGGAATAACTTATTTTCGAAAAAACCAGAATTTAAAAAAAAAATTCAATTATTCACAGAATTGAGGTGTATTATTTTTTTTTATTTTGAGCCGTAAATGATCTCAAACGATGACGACGAATCCGTCATCAAATTAGATTATGCTCTTCCATTCATTCCACAGGTAAGAATGATAAATGTAGATTGAAAATACCCATATAGGTACCTACTTATATAATTCTTAGGAAAGATTCGAATACCGCGGTTAAGTTCGTTAATGGACAATACCAATATCTTCTAGATGCCTAGGAGATTGTCTAAGAGGTTTTCACAAAATCCGACATGTCGAGATTCCTAGAATAAGGCCATTCGACATGTTGATTTCCTGTCTGTCCCTCTCAATTTCAAAACTGCAAAGATGGAACTTTGGATTTGCAGTTTCGATGACAATTTCAAAGCACGTGTATAATATCAAGTTGATCATATAGCCAGCCCCATAGAAAATCCAAGAATGACGAAACAAATTACCAGATATCTACGTAACCACAAACACCGACAGAAATAACTAAATACCAAATAATGAAATTAAATCACGTCCATATTTGTTGAGCATTAGACGTGGTTACAATATAAATGTTAATATTGAATTAATATTATAATAAAGAAGAAGAAGAAATAATCTTCATTTAAGTTCGCTATGCCTTTTTATCCACGGAACTAAAACACTTATTTCGCTTCCACTTTTGAGGATGTAAAATAGCTTATTATTCAGAGTGATCCTGATTTGGAGGTACAAATACAAAATGATTCATCGGGTATTTTCAATAAAAATGTTCTATAAACATGGGCCCGCAAAAGATTTTTATTCGAGAAACAGGGTGGTAAAGTGTGATTTTTTTTCAAGTTTTTTTTCATAGCATTTATACTTCACAAGACATGCAACTGAAATATGGCATAGATTTTAATTTAGTTTTTCACATCACATGATATGTCGATTTCAATTGAAACTCTATAAGCTGATATTTTCTGGAACATCATCGGCTAACTCAAGAACTGTTTTATTGGTAGAACATTGATAGTTTAAATAATATTGAACGGAACTTTGATATTCTACTGAACTTTTTGCTTTCTTGAAGTTTCGTCATATGTGCTATCAATTCCGAGAAAAAAATTTCAAATTTCGAGACGATTTCGAAATCCTCAGGAAAATTTGGACTATCATAAAAATTCGGTTAGTAAATTGTGATGAATGAATTATTGACTAGTTTTGCTTCTTATCCTCCCAATCTGTAGCAATGAATTCTTGAAGTTTCGAATACCTTGTATAATCATCACAAAAAAATAGAACTACAGGAAACAGTCTGTATCTCGAGAATAAAGTTTTTTTTGTGCCCATGCAAGTTTGAAGGACTTTTTTTAAATAATTTTTCAAGGAATTTCTCATTTTTGTTTTAACCTCCAATTTACACAGGATGTTCATTGGAGGTACAAACGAAAATGAAAGATGTCATGGATAATTTCAAGGAAATAAGTCTTATAAACATAGGCACCAAACGCTCTGTTTTCGAGATACAATACTACTTGTTTTCAAACTGTTATACGAGTTAATCGAATCACCGATAACACCAATAATAAATTTATTAATCACAGTTTAGATTAATTTTTTTTTGACAATTTTGATTTTGAGAGAATGAATTTAAATTGATGACTACACTAGACCAAAAAGTTTAGTATCAGATCAAAGTTTCTTTTTACATTTTCTTGAACAACTAGTATTTCACCAAAAGAAAAAAAATCAAGCAGAAAAAAGCAGGCTCTGTTCCAGAAAAAATATCACCCTGTCGATTTTCAACTGGAATTGGCATATCACATGATTGAATACTTAATTGAATCGATGAATGATTTAATCTTGATTGAAATATCTTTGCCAAACTTCAGTTGAATATATTGCAATCTGCAGACCTTGGAACTTAAATCAAATTTCAAAACCCTTTATCTCGAAAAAAAAGCCTCTGATGCGGGCCCATGTTTATGAGACATTTTGTTCTTGAAACTATCTGGGAAATCTCTCATTTTCGTTTGTTCCTGCAATTAAAGAATACGTGGGTAGTGCAAAACTTTCATTTTGAGAAAGTGGAAAATAAGATTGTCTGAATAACAAGAATAGGTACCAATGACAACAAAACACCGATCAAAAAAATTATTTGTTCATAATCCAGCCCACTTCAGCGCTCACCTGAACCTATACAAAGGCCCGACTACACTACGTGAAAGAATCCATATTTCATGCCTCCAAAATCTCGAACAGAACTACAACAGAAAATTAATCCTTTGACAGGCCTACAAAACAGTCGACCTACCACCTATTTAGTAAACAAGATTAAACCGAAAACGTAAACATATTGATTCTCACACCCCACCACCAAAAATTCATATACATATATATCCTGCAGGATAATTAACACCCGACTTAACGGAAAGAATTATAATCCCCTGTGATGCGATTAAGGGTGGCAGAACTGGCCTTTTTCAGGCTACAGAAAAGCAATTGTTACGGGTGACAGTAAGACGCCCTTATAGGCAGGACACATGTGTTATTTTTGTCATTACTGAAGTTGAAGTTCCTAGCAGAAGCGGATTATATTTGCCACCGTGCGGTCGACCATACGTGGAGTGGCCTAGAACAGAACCCTGGCATCTCAGCGACTCAACTGGCCTACAGCGGACGCCAGAAAGATAGCAGTCTGCCTGAGGAATATACACGGACTTTTTCACCGGTCTCCCCGAAGCTCTATCTGGGCGGCTGGGTACGTCATAGAAAAAGGATCAGTCCGTGACCCACCCACAGAACAATCTGACAAATCGGATCAAAAAGTCGACAATATTGTAGCGCTGCACAATGGACAGGGGACAAAACAGACTGGAAGCGTCGATGTATTTCATTTCCTCACCATTCTATGAAAATATCGGGATGGGAAGTGTAGACCTAAGCCGCTTTGATTTTCCGTAGGGGGTTTTTATTGGAAAAACTAGACCGTGAAAGGAATGGGAAGGTGGAAAGATGTTTTTTGATAGGGAGTGAGGTTGGGGGTATGATATATGTGTGGAATTGGGTCGTTTGGGGTGAAGATTCGATGGATTATCTGTTTTATTGGGTTGGGTTGTGAGTAATTGGGAAAAAGCACTGACTTGAAGGCTGGAGTTGTTAAGTGCTCGTCCATTCATACGACGATAGTAACCTTGGATATAACACTTGACTGATTGAGTCACGGCTTTAATCAGTAGAAGCGCATTACTTCATAATAACTCAACTTTATACATAAGTATCAAAATTATGACAAAATTCCACCAAAATGTTAACTATGTGCTTTTCGTTGATTTGTGACGAGGAGCATTGTCTTGGTTGAAAATTTTATTCATCTTTTGCATTCAAGGACTTTTTTTTGTTTTCTGTCCTCTTTTATCTAATAACGTTATGTAATATTCACTGTTGATGACTCTACCTTTTTCGGTTCAGTTTTTACCTTTTCTGTTCATGGCATTATACGTATATGTATATCTGAACAAACCTACTCCATTCAAATTTGTTTATTTCAGATGCAATTGACCTTTTTATTGAAATTTATAATTTTTCAAATAACAGCTGACTCGATACATGAAAAAATTTCATCCTTTTTGTATCTTTCTGCAGAAAAGGAATTAATCAAGCCAAGTAGCTTGACATTTTAACCAACTACTTGGCTTGAAAATCAAGCTCGTAAAAAACTACACACTTGAACTTGACTTGATTTTAGATATTTATTGCTTGACTTGTTATCAAGCTACTTGATATTACTTGAGCTTGATATGCACGCGTCGCACGCCATATATTTCTGCAATCTCGTGCGCGCTTAGACTAAATAAGATTATTCCTCGAGCGCCAAAGGACTGAAGCATTCGCCAGTGTGACTTTATTAGTAGTTTTCTCACATTACAACGAAATGTGTTTTTTTGCAAGGTTCCTTCTCATTTCATCAATTTTTCATTGATGTGACACTACACAATAAAATTGCTAAAAATCAAGTAGCTTGATATGATTCAAGTACTTGATAAATAAATACTTGACTTGAGATTGAAAAACTACTACTTGACTACAAGTCAAGCTCAAGCCAAGTAGCTTGAAAATTGATCCAAGCTATGAATCCCTACACGAAATTCTTATGGAGTATTAAATGCTCACTCAGGTGGGCTATATTTCGCCAAATTTCATCAAAATTCAATGAAAAGAATATTGGGTATCCAGGTGTTTCACGTTTGCTTCATTATTTTGGCCTGTGTTGAGATTCATACTTTTTGAATAATTTAGGACCTTTAAATACATACACATAATTTCATTGAAATCTGAACAATATTCTGGGATATCAAAATTTCATAAAAATATTATTTTTGTTTTGCAATTTAGCAAATGATTTTTGAATTTTATATGAATCGAATGCATATTTCTTCAATATAGGAACATTTTACAATCCATATACCAGTCTTTTACAACATTTATATCAATCTTACAATTGCTGTTATTATAAGGCTTAATTCCAAATGATGTTTTTATTTAGTAATTCTAATTTATCTACTCATATTGAAATATATATTCATTATTCAAATCAATAGTATCTATCAATAAATAGCGTGAGTTATAATAACTCACTACTATATCTCACTGAAATAAATCGGTAAATATGGATCTGTGCTTCTATACTTCTCTGCTTCTATTCGATTGGCCGAAAGGGAACATTCCATTATTGTTATTGAGGGGAGGAATATCCGAGGGAATGTCACTTTAATAATTTTGACGTTTTCAAATTGAGTTGATATCTAATTATTGTGAATGTTCTGCTGAAAACGATTAATTCCGATAGTGAAGATGAGATATTCTATAGGTGAACTTTTCAAAAAGACAAACAGCTAATGTTACCATACAGAATTACTTGGCCAAAAAAGTATAAAGGAGTTTGAAAACATTTTCAAGATTGGTGTAGAAGTATGATCATTAAGTCATCGTTTACAGGGAATGTTTTTTAGTATATTTTAATGCATTTTTACAGGCAGTACTCTGTACTGGATTCGAGCTAGCCGAAGCTAATTCGATTGTGATTGGTGACGCTAAGTTTCCATCACTCTTGTACTCGGGATCGAGCACATATGTTTATTTCCCGTTCCTTCTGTCTATATTCTAAGTCTGTATATTTTTCTTAGTATTCATTGATATAGTCGTAGATAAAGTATAGTATTCAACGAGCGATAATGTAGGTCATAATTCACTTGATGAATTACATCACTCGCTTGCGGCTCGTGCTGCAAACTTCATCTGCGTGAGTTATGACCTACATTACCGCTCGTTGAATAATATACTATTAAAAAACATTTATTTTACACTGTTAAAGAATTTAAAAAAATTCCATTACAACATTACAACACAAGATCAGCGGGTGTTTTTGCATGCCATATATCCAAAAATTACACAATTATACTTTGTAAAAGACAAGCCCTCACCCTCCCCAAGAAGAAACCGTATTGCAACCCTGAATAGACCTCTCAAAACCAGAGAGAGGAAGAACCAACGTGCGAAATAAAAGAACTCTCCTGTGAAATATGAATTTTATGAGATTCCGAATAAACACGTATCCGGGCCTGTCAGCCTCCCATACAACGTAGAAATTATTAATCTTCCCACCCCACAAAAGGGCATTCATCTCACGTTTTCACCACATATCTCAAGTAGCATTCTGGAGATGTCGAAGATAAATAATGTCCAGGGATGCTGGATAATAGCTCGAAGATATAAATGTGGACCAAATATAGGGCCAATCTTTGGACTGGAGAAATACGACGTTGTCGAATCTCTGAATGATTTTTGGTGAATTTGAAAAGGGACCACCTGTGAAGTGCTGGCCCTAATCTATAAGGTAAACAACTGAATTTCGTCTTTTGTGTAAGTTTTGTGTTCAGGTGGACAAAGGAATCGATTACTAGGAGTATGGCTCGTTGGGGAAGATAAATCGGATATTTACATGTGTAAATTTTGACTTTGTGGGGCCGTTGGTTCCTGCATATTGACCATTTAAGGAAGCATTCAGAACAATCTAGTTGAAGAATGATCAAAATCTTATCCGTAATTATATTGATATATGTTCTGTACGTCGATATATGTTTATAGATTGGCTTAGAATGATTTATCGACTTTTTCTACATTTCTTTTCTCTATAAATATCAAAAAATTTATAACTTTGTGTCTACTCCTGCACAAGAATATATATTTATGATATATTTAGTTTATTTTTGTCTTTGAATTTTGAATTCTAAAAATGGCAAAATTAATATCCAACCAAAAAAAAAAATTCAAAATAACTAAAACTGTACAAATCGAGTAAACGGTCAACAAATTGAATAACTAAATTAACATAAAGACAGACGTACGTTTCGGAATTTTTGTATTTAATAATACAATTTCACCTCATCAGTTCCTTATAGTTCAACAAAATTACTAAATGGACCAACTCACTACTTCACAAAAATTGAAATTGAGGAACTTCAAACTAGCTAAACGTAACTGTTTCTCCAGTAAGGATTCACAGAGAAAACAATTACTTCAGGTAGTCATTGAATTCTTTCTTGTTATTCTCATGAAAAACATATACAAATCGACATTTACAATTGAAAAATAATTTTAGAAATTTTAAATTCATCCCTTGGCTGGTAATGACTCTTGATTAATAAATGATAACTTCAATTTATATTTTATTATTATTTGATAGTTATATTGAATATTCTTCATCAAGTAGATACATTAAACCTTTATAATTGCTCCTCTATATTTATTCTGAATATGCCTTTATATTTGAATAGAATTCAGAGAAAAAAAAAACGAAGAAATGTCAATATGTAAAAGAAACAAAAGATTTCGAGTTCATAGTAGTTCATAGTTATTTCTGAAAATTTGTAAATTTCAATGAAAATTTTGTTTTCATTCAAAATAGACAAATTATAATAATAATTGCATTATATAATATAAAGTGTACTATGCTTCAGGGAATAGAGGCTCACTTGTGATAGGAAAAAAAATGGTACTCTTTTTTCTAAGAAAAAAAAAAGGCTCTTATCTCAGACTAAAGTGGTATATATCGAATGAGGAAAAATCGAATCTTTCCAGCATGTCTTTATTATTTATAAATGCTTTTTGTTTCCAGAAAACTGGAGGAAGAGTATACCTTGGCGGGTTTCCCAATGATCCTCACCATATGTGTATTTTCAACTGTAGCTTGCAATGACATCAACAACCTACCTCTAAAAAATGTGATAACTAACGTCAACAAAGCAAATACCTAGGAGTCATCTCCAATGAAGAGGAAAATAGTGAAAATGAAATTCGAGAAAGAGTTACCAGACTGAAAAATCCATTGCAGCATTAAATTTCATGCTTTGGGGTAAAATCATCAAGAAAGAAACAAGAAAAATCTTCAAATCAATAGTTCGAAGCATTATGTTAAATGGAGAGGAAGTATCGGATTTGTGTAAAACTGACAGAAAAAACTGCTGGCTACAGAGATCGACTTTTTGAGAATGCTTTGTGGAGAGATTGGAGAGAGTAAGGAATGCAGAAATCAGTAGGCAATTGAATATCGAGGGATATATTATTGTCGATATAGATAGGAAATAATTGACAAGATTTGCAGTTCTGTTATTATCCCTGAAACTAGAATCAAAAGGCATATGGGTGTGAACCTATATATAATTATCGAAAAAGGTGTCAAAATATACAAGAAAAAGGTCTAGTGTGACACAAGGTTAAGCGATTACCCCTTCTTGAAAATCACGCTCTCAACACCCAAACATGCAATTCATCCCTGGCTGGCATTAGTCCTCAGCCCAACCAGACCATATAATACCAACCCTTAGACGTTTCAAATGTCCCAAATTCGCCCGACACAGCGTTTCCAAAACGATCTTCCCCTGGGAATTGGGGGATAAATCATACCTCCTTCCTTCGATTCCCCCTCCTCGCGAAGTTACCTAAAAGTTGTTCGAGTGCATCGAAGAAGAATAGAAAACCGAAGCCCACCTAGATCATTTCTCGTTGTGTGGGGAGCGGGGAAGAGAGGGGGGACCTGAAGAGAGATGATTAATAACCCAAGTGTTGACAGAGTTGACACTGATGACTTATTACTTTCGCGGGAGCGAGTTTGTTAACTCGCACATAACCTCATTGTCCTGACGGAGTTGCTGGATGCGGCAGGAAGTGTAGAGTGTGGAGTTTTGAGCACTCCGGACAACTTTCTAGCGAGGGTTTGGCTAGGAAGTTGGTCTGTCGATATTCGATTGTAAATTTGGAAGTTCTGGTCTTAATGACAGTATTCACTTTGCATCCCGTCCTTAATTTGTGTTGGATGGTTATAGGAATTGGAGTACCCCAGGGTGGCATAGTTGGTTCGATAATGTTGATTTAGTTAAGATATTAAATGAGAGAGAGTCATATTGAATGATAATGTCAAGAATTCCTGAAAGATACACTGGTGTTGAACGTTTAACCATGCATATAAGACTTTCAGATGAAAGACGAAAATCTTATGTAGATACCTACCTGTATGTCACTAAGTATCACTAGCAACGTGTGTTGTTTCGTCATTTTTGTTTATGTTTCTCTATCCTGACTCTCCTAGGCGTCACTGAGCTTCAGAAGACATGATCATTATAATCCTTTTTGATATGTTTCCTTTTAGTTAACCATTTAAACGTTCTAATATAAACTTCACAAAATTAGTTATTATTTATGATTGAAATGGCGAATATCATTCTGGATTACTTTTCCTTGATTTTTTCACAGAGGTTATAGATTTTTCAAAAATTGTATCCACTGATTGTAATTCGAAAGGCTTTCTGGGATTTTTTTCTGGAAA
Organism: Harmonia axyridis; assembly: GCF_914767665.1. NCBI lineage: Eukaryota > Metazoa > Arthropoda > Insecta > Coleoptera > Coccinellidae > Harmonia > Harmonia axyridis. The sequence continues at coordinate 9,444,316 of NC_059502.1, forward strand.
AAGTAGGATATCATTATTCCTGTTTATAATTTTGAATTTTGAGTCGACAATAGTCTTATTGAATTATTCAGTCAATAATAGAATGCAAGTCTCGAATAATATATTTATTTCACAGAAAGTTTTGCCCTGGAGTAGCATTGTAATCACCACGTTTCTATCAATTCAGATTGTTATTGAACCCTCATAGTCATTTGTTTCTTTTCTATTTTTTATTATTGGACTTTAGAATAAAAAAATGTGCTTGCCGAGATTCTATCCGACTAGTTTCACTGAAACTTTGCGTGTATATGAATTTCATCGATGAAATATTCAAAAATTCAGGAAAAAGAAACTTATACAAAGAACCTCTGCAAAATTGGTTGAATGTATCAAAATACCTCCCCAGTTCCAGAATTAAATTCTGTTTTTGGAATTTATTCGATTGTTACTTCGTTAAGGTTTGAAATAGGGAGCATATTGGACTTTTTCTGCTAATTTTATTGGCTGAGGAACTCCAAACCTTAAAAGTGTTTTGGATGCCATTGTGTTTAATAAATCCAATCCCGAAACCATTTCTCAACAACCAGGTATATACTCAATCTCTCATCCACACAAAAATCCGTATTGAGCAACGGATGCTGCTTCAATCTCCAAAAATATCTCCCACTCAGAAAAAGAATCAGATCATCATTTGACCGGAAGGAACACCTCTTCATCCGTGATATATGAGCCCAGGTGTCGTTATCGTAATGAAGTCAACAGGGCCAGAATTGGAATGTGACGTTTCTGACCACCCGCAACCAAAACAACCATTCTCTCGATGATTTATTAGGGTGGGCGCACACAGGAATCGTTCCAATTCAGCTTTACGCACACCATCTCATAACTCGATGACGTGAATGGGATCTGACACTTCTCGTTAACAAAAAAGGCAGTTGTAGAGATTCATTTGGCCATCAGGTATGACTTCACAATATTTTGGCTGGATTGAGAACAGAGAAAAAGGTGCGGATTCATTGAAGACTTCTCCATTCAGGGGATGGAACGACTCTATCTAAGAGAAATTGGGACGTATATCATCTTGTGGGTTATTCATTGATGGTTTTTCTACGCATGGTTTGGTCTTTAGTGGAATTCTAATGGTATACTAGTGTGATTTATGTGCCAGTTAATTATTTGGGTGATTTCTTAGAAGTTTTGTTGGGTTTTTGGACGATTGTGTTTTTCTGCTTGTGTGGGGTTATACAGGATAGAATTAGATGACTAACACAATACTATTGCTAGGTTTTTGTTGGCGAATAGATTCGTTTATTCATATACGCTTCAGAGGATAATATTTTATAGTGGTTTTCATGGATGGAGAGTTTCAAAGACGTTACAAAACATCGTATTGATGGAAATTTGGGTGAATGTGGTTGCAGATTCAATTGTGTTTTATATTGATAAACTTGCTTGGAAATGATGAAGAGTATCTATTATTTACAGGTTCTTTTCGGTTTATCATTTTCACTTATTGAAAATTATGTAAATAAACTTCATGCTCACAGCTACTTCAAATCAATAGGGTACATCATATAAAAATTATCTACTAATGGGTGTTGCACTAGACTTTCTAGTCTTCTGCTCCTGAAAAAAATACTCTACACTAAGTTATTTTGGGTTTTAAAAAATAATGAAAGGCAACTCTAGCTTTTCATTACCTTTTTTGTAGGAAGATTCATCTTTGATTTCGAAATAGGATTTAACCTAGACAATCACTTCTACTGTGGACTCTTTTTTTTGATTTCGAAATAGTATTTAACCTAGACAATCACTTCTACTCTGGATTCTCTTCTTCGATTTCGAAATAGGATTTAACCTCGACAATAACTTCTACTCTCTGGAACCTATGGTCCAGATCTGAAGAACTACATAGCTGGGTGGACAAGTTGTTAGAAGTGCAATTCGTTCAATTCATCAATGGTTTTCATTGATTTGTGACAAGAAGCATTCATTATCTTGTCGAAATACTTTTTTTTCAGCAACCGTCCGGGAGGGGCTCACTTCCCGGACGCTTTTTCTCTGAGAAAGAAGCATTTCCCGGCCTAGTCCGGAAAGTACGTACTTCCCGGACTAGGCCGGAAAAGAATCATAGAATCCATAGCAACCGAGATAACGGCTGACAGTTCATATGAAATTAGGTGTCAAAAATTTGTATGTTTTTTGATCGCAATCGCAATAAAATATGGAAAGCAGCAGCGATAGTGTTATTCTACATGGTTGCCGAAAAAATATTGTACGCAACACGCCCGAAAATGGTTTTTTTGGACTCACAGACTTCCAGGACTCGCTTACGCTCGTCCTGGAATTTTGTCTATTCGTCCAAAAAAACCCTATTTTCCGGACTTGTTACGTAAATTACTATTGTAGCATTTGAGGAAGTTTTCCCTTCTTTTTTTGCACTAAAATCATGTAATATTAGTTTCTGATGGTATTGCCTTTTCCAAGATACTCAATGAAACTGAATAGATAGCTTGGAAACCACCATGAAATTTAAAAATTGGACAAGTATTCACCTAAAGGTCAATGGTTTCTTCTACACCACACTTGCATAGTAGGCTTTCAATAGAATGCCATTTCAAGAGCATACTATTGCAACGACCATGACCAGTCCTAAGTCGATTTAAAATACACCAAATTTTCCCAGGAAGATTGAAACCAAGAACTTCCTCTGAAGGATCAACGATTAGAATTTTGTTGAAGGCATTACAAGAACTCCATTCCGAACGCCAAATTTTCTTGTCACTTTCATTAGATTGAAGGAAGGTATTAATCTATAAAGGTTTGCATGACTTTAATCTGGCAGTTCTAATATCTGGGAAGTAAGATACAATTGGAAATAAGTTCGGGTAGAAATGAAATTTTTCCCAAGATTTCTTGACTATAACATCTATCAAGGTCAAGCCATTACTTTGTCCCCCTTGAAAAGTATCCGAAAAACTCATTACTCAATCTATTATTTAAATTTTGTACTTCACAGTTGAGAAAGTCAAATCATTTAGTCTGGTCGGTACCACAACTTGAACCAACTCGAATACTCGAAATTACCTATTGTTCCCCAGACAATCTATCCAACGCAGACAGACATTCCTGACCCCTCCTCCCCTCCTAGAGGGACGCGCGGTGTCCTTACGGGTCATTTGTTTTTCTGCCCCATGCCATGTAAATTCAAATACCATAAACAATATGGTATTGATAGAGCAGGATCGTGTTCAAAATACCACGAGATATGTTCTGGTACACGGTCTTTTATTTGATTTGTAAACATGTTCAAGAAAGCATTGTCTGCTTGTACATCGCGGAATACACGACCAGTGGCGTATATATGGAGACTTTAATGGGCCTGACTACCTATTATTCGGAATTATTGACGTCGATATCGGGTGGATTACCTTAAGAACTCTGTTATTGTACGTCCTTCGATGGCGATATTTATTGGAGAAATTTTAGCGGGATCATTGATTTGGTACGACATGCAATGGTGCTCCTTCGATGTGGATAAGTATACGGTAGAGGGGGGGTTTATATGTGTTCTGTTTGTCAAGGTGTGCAATGATTCTTCTGTGGGAGTGTTGGATTTTATTAATAATTCAGAAGGTTCTGGTCTTGTTCTTGTTCGTTATTTTCATGTATGATGTCTTTGATATCTGACATATCTGACCACGTTTTTTGGAGCAATGACCAGGACATACTTGAAGATTAAGAACTGATTGGACCAGTTGTGTGCTTCTAAGGTAGGCCAGTCTTGAACATGGAAGAGTTAATTCTCTACTGAGTCTTCTTAAGATCTTCCGATCCTAAAAATTTGTGACCGGAAATATTTGAAAAAAGGGATAATATGCTCGATTCACTGTGCTAATTGTAAACAATGAAAATTAGTGTAAGATAGATAGAGTACAGCAACTCAGGCTATTAATGCATGATGTTTGCAATTTAGTTAGTAACCTTAAGTTTCTTGATATAACAGTAATGTTCTCAAAATGAAAGAAATAAAGATTTAGGGTATGACAGTGTGATTTCAATAATCCTAATTCCTAAGTATTATATAGGGTATAGACATACTAAGCGGCGAATATTCAATTCAATTATTATATAATAGTTAAACTATTCAAACAAAATTAGGTACCTATACTACTTAAGATAAGCTGATTGAACATTTCAAAATTAGGCATTTGGAACTCCAGATTATTTTACCAATAATATGTTGTATTTCCATGATATGGAAGCCTCATTAAAAATACTTCAACTTATGTCATCACAAGATGGATCTTTTAAATTACACCAAATTCTTGAAAAACAGTGTAAATTTCAATATAGAGCGCTATCTTTCTAAAACCATTGTGGTTCTGTGCATTTGCGCTTTCTAACCCTAACAATTTCTACCTATTGAAACCAATTCAGTTGAGAGAGAGACCAATTTTTTTTTTCTCACGCGGGCCATGAAATTTCAGGGAGGGGCTTAAGAAATTTGTTACTTTGAAAGAGTTCCGTAGGAAAGAGGAAACAAAAAGAAAAATACTCTGGTGGAATCTTCCAGGGATGGGTCACTCAGAGAGGTGTTTTTGGAACTATAGTCCTGCAAGATCCAAATAGTACCTGGATCTCAGTAAAATAGGCTACACCTTCCTTATTAGCTCTCATTAGGAAGCACCCATGTGGGAAAAGTCATCAAAAATGGACTAGTGCAGAATCTGAGGGAAAGAGGATGAAAGTCCTGATCAGAATGTGTTAGCACACAAAAAAAAAAGATCTTCTTGAAGTAATTCTAGGCACTGGATGTCATTAGAACTCTAAAACTGGAAGGTGAGCAGTAGAAGGACAGTTGTGGAAGCAGTTTTGATGGAAGACTCGGTAGACCTCAAGATTGGGGTCGATTGTAACCTCTTACATAGTATGAATCATTACCTATCTTAGATGGTTCGAAAGGTCATTTTCGATGATTATTTTTCGAAAGTAGTCAAAAATTGAGTTCATTGAACCATATTATCCAAAAGAAATGAATTATTCGAAGTAAATTTCATTCAATGAAATCTCTGAGTAATAAACATAGATAGAGGAAGCATATTATGTCATTTTTATGTCCCAAACAAGAACCTTCAGATTTGACATGAATCGTGCGGAAATGAAAATATATAAGTGATACGATATTTCAACCAACTCGCGAATTCCTTCATGAAGAACTCACTTCTTATATCCCATAGTGAATCAATGTTTCATATTAATTCAAAATATTCTGAAATAAATACCTAAATATATCAGAAATTCAGAAAACAAACTTCAAGCGCGCCAAACAACGTGAAACAACCGATGACACTAGGAGAGCAAAAGTTGCCAAACCTTGGATTTCAGCAGGTTGATACAGAAAATAATGAATACTTTGCTCATTTTAAATTCGACAATTAGGAATAATATCGGATTCCAAATATTCAAATTTGTATATTTAATCGAGAATCACTCAAATAAATATATTTCATTCAATATAATATACCTTCATAACGATATAGTAAAATTGTCGATTTGAAAATATATCACAATCCGACAACGTAATCTAACCATGTTGGGGACATTGCTTATACTTCTTCTATCTATGTTTATTTGTCTATGAATGAAATTTAGTTTCATATCGACCATTTTACATTCCATTGGATTCAAAAACAAATCGACCATCATCTTCCAAGTGAAATATTTCAAAGAAACATCGTTTCCTCTAGTTGGCGCAAAAGCTTAAACAGACAATTCTTTCGAAGTCTCAAGTGCCGCCACTGCAGAAAGAACACTCCGGAGTCCATTGTCTGTTCTTACGGAGCGGCATAATGCTTTATAGCGAAACGATATTGAATTGGATGCGGCGTTTTCTCATATTAAAAACATTATTGCCACAATATTTATGGCTGGTAGTTCCACAGCCATCGATTTATATTACGGCTTCATCCGAGATGACAACTTCATAAATTTGAGTTAGTATCGACGTTCAAGAGGGAATATCGATTGTTTGGACGACGTTCTCACGGAAATTACGGTCCCTGGTGAGAAAGAAGTCCTTACGAAAAAACAAGAGCGGAGCAAATTTTACGATTAGATATATTATTTCCTCATATATCTGAAATACTTACTTGAGAAAACTGTTAATGAAATAACAAAAAATATTCATGCTCTGAGGGTTAGAATCTTAGAGCATTCGGCCATTGTAATATGTCTGAAGAATTCATTAAAAATTTCTTAAATCTGAAATTTATTGGGGCTAGAACTTCATAGTGAGGAGGAATGTATGTAGCACAATTATAAAAAAACACGTTCTGTATTTGTAAACATAACGCCATCGACATATTACTCGATTTGTGTCTGCATCACAAAATTATTCTCGATTAAACATGTAAGCTTACTAGATAAATCCTCGTCATTTGCGGCAGGTTTCAATTTTCGGCTTCAATAAGCAGAAATCTGCGGCTGAGGCTCATCGAATGCTCTCAAATGCCTATGGTGGGGGCAACTATTAGTGAAAGATCGTGCCGAGAATGGTTTCAACGCTTCAAGAACGGAGATTGCTGTCGAAGACCAGCATGGCGGTGGAAGGGAGAAGATTCTCGAAGATTTGGAGGCATTACTTGATCAAGACTCGTGTCAAACGCAACAATAATTGGCAGGATCATTGGAAGTGACACAATAAGACATTATAAAACGCCTGAAAGTCATGGGAATGATTCAGAAACAAGGAAATTGAGAGCCGTACGAGTTGAAGCCGAGATATGTTGAACGGTGCTTGTAAATAGCTGCTTGTAAGGCAAAGACGGAAGGGATTTCTGCATCGCAGTGTGACAGAATACGAAATACGAATATTACAATAATCCTAAGCGCGAAAAATCATGGGGATATCCTGGCCATGCTTTGACGACGACAGACAAACCGAATATTCACAGTTCCAAGGTCATGCTCAGTATTTTGTGGGACCAGCTCAGCGTAGTGTATCATGAGCTTTTAAAACCAACTGAAACAATCACAGACGATCATTATGGAATGCAATTAATGCGTTTGAGCAAAACACAACGAGAGACATGATAAAGTGATTTAACAGCATGACAATGCTCGACCCCATGAGGTCAAGACATACTTGGAGACATTGAAATGGGAATTTCTACCCCACCTGCCGTATTCTCCAGACTTTGTTTCCTCGGACTATCACTTGTTTTGATCAATGAAACACGGCCTGCTGACCAGCACTTCCGGTCTTATGAAGAAGTAAAAATTTGGATTGATTTGTGAATCGCTTCAAGAAATGACCAGTTTTTTCAACGTGAGATTCGTACGCTACCCGAAAGATGGGAGAAAATAGTGTCCAGCGATGGACAATACTTAGAATCATAAATGTATAACCAGTTTCTTGAAATAAAGCCTAGAATTTCGGATAAAACGGCGGAACCAAAGTTGTTTACCTATGTACAAAAATTTTTCCGACTGAACCTGTCAGTGGCGTGCAAACAAACGCAGTCTTCCACGCATACTCATCACCCCCAGCCTAGCCAACTTATTTGGGATTTTTAATATAGTTGAGAGTGTCTGCCCGCTGATGAATATTTCATGATACGCGGCTCGGTATCAAGTAGGCTGCTCGTAGTCAAATGAGATGTCGCAGGAAGTAGGAACTCGGCCCACTGGATTTGCAATGAAACTTTTTATTTTCTTTTTATTCGGCGGGGTTTATTTGACGCGTTCCGAGGGTCCATGAGTTGAGTACTCGCAGACGGTGAATGAGGCAATTTGTGACGAGAGAGGTCTTCAGGGAATAAGCGGGAGATGGGGGATGCTGCGGGATTGTCTTGGTGCACTCTCTGGGGGAGTCGCGCTGGATTGGGAGTATCGTTGTTACCGGTTTGTCGCTTTCGATGATGAACGTTCAAGGAGAAAAACATCACGAATTCAACTTAATAAAGGGTGTTCCAATAAGAAAGTAGAATATCGAAAAAAAAACTTACAATAACAACAATATATGGTCTCAAAAAGCACAATACGCTTTATTAGTGTGACATTACACACCTTTATTTCTGGTTACAGAAATATCACTAAAAATTGGTATGGTTCATCATAGAAATAACCAGTTTAAATTATTTTCATCATTTTTGTATCCGAAAGATCCTGAATTTTCGAAATTACGATTATTACGAAGGGACGCATGCAGTCATGATTTCATAAATTGAAATGCAGATTATATAACGTAGAGATATAGTGAAATGCTATCTCATTTCAAGGAAATCCAATGAAGAGATATCTATTCATTTAAGAGTCGCCCATGAAAGATCCCATTGAATACCATTAAAATATGCATATTCCTTTTCACCAAAGGCTCTTCAAAAATTGTTGCATTACTGATGGATACTAGATACCAACCTGCTTGCAAAATTCTTATCAAATAACTCTTATGGATCATTTTAACTGTGGTGTCTGAACTGGTGAAGAAAACAGAAAAAACTGGTTGATGAATTTAAATTTAATAAGACATAATTTGATGTTCATAAACAACTAAAATAAGCGGACGAAATCACACAGAGACGCACTTAAGAAAATGGTTTTTTAGTCGCTCCTTCCATCAGTTGTAATATGACGTCATTACACACAACTCTATCCAAAATATCTACATCAAACCACCCTAAATCGCTTCAGAACCCACTTCCCTCAAAAGAAAACCTCGCATACTCGCTATCAACGCAGAATTACAGTTCGAATCTTCATTCGAACAATTTTCCCCGATTGAAAAATATGAAATTCAAATGCCGGCTCATTTCCAATCGCTACACAAGGCTCGGGGGTTGGAGGGGGTGCGAAGAGGGGTGGGGGGAGCGTTCCCCCGGGACGGGAGTTCCAATTGGCCCCCGGGATCCTGAAAATCTCATCCCGGCCACCGCCAGCTAGACGTTGGCAGGACTCGATATTACATCCGACCCGAGTATTTTTCAATGTTTACATTTCGGGGTTTGTCGAAATGTAGATTGGGGATGATGAAACCCATTTGCGATATATCTGCATGCCGGCGTCGACGCCCCCTTTGCCAGGGATGTATATGGGCGCCGCGACGCTCGGAGGATATGAGAAATTTGGGAATTGGGGTTGGGGGTTGAGAGAGGGAGGATACGGTTGACTTGGCGGGGTTGATTTTTGCGTTCACGAGTGTGGTTTTTGTTGGAGGTATAAGGGGTGTTTTCTATAGGTGAAGATTTCATCAATATAATTAAAATTCTTCATAAGTTGACCAAATTCAGTTGATGAACTTCTAAGGGCGTTGCTTTTCATTTTTTTAACTTCAATTCACCTTTATCTTCCATCATGACAAAAAAAAAGCGGCAACATGGCCATAACAGTGTTCATAACCTTTTCTTATTCAGTGGTGGATCCACCCCCAAACAAGAAAATATCATTTGCTCTCATTTGAGCAATGTTAAGTGATTTCTCACCGTACTTCAATTTTCGTCAATTTCTTTTTAGGTTATAAATGAATAAGGTTTAATCGACAGAAAATGAGTTATACCAACACCTCCTTCAATGTTCAAGTCAAAGTTGGAAACACCCTATATACTGGCAGATTGATCATGATTTGTTCAAATTATTATGAAGTTGCTGCTAAAATAGGTGAGCAAATTGAATCGAAAACAATCGAAATCAATTCTTCTTACCAATGAACTAAATAAGCACAATCAAAATAAGTACATTGGCAACAAAAACAAGCATAGGCAATACAAACTTCAGCAATTCTCGGATGCTGAGTGTGTTTTCAAGGTAGATACAGCTGACATTATTTTGCGTATGCATGTGTGACTCTTCAATGATATTATGATTGTCTTCGTCTTCGATTCGTATCAATCACTTTTTCAAAACAATTTGACGATTGAAGTAACATTTTGATAATTGCCTAGCAACTGTCTTACAACAAATCTAACTGAGAAATATTCATCTGTCTTCCCATCATTTCCCACTGATCAGAAGTGAAGTGAAGCGTCTTTGCAGTTAGGTATTTAGTTTTGTATAGGAGTCCTTAGTTGTCATTGTTTCTATTTGCGTCTATCAGCATTCCACTTATTTGATCCCTAATAGTTTTATCATCCTCATCATTGTGCGCAGAATTACCAATGTCTTCATAATTTATGATTATATTTTCCAAGACAACTTACAATTATTAGAACCTGTGCGATTGCTCATTTTTTTCGTATCTTACCCCAATTGCCTGGAAAAACTCAGGATATGGTTAAGCAACACTCCAAGATATTCGGCTACTTTCTTCAATTCGATTTTCTCTTCTTATAAAATCATATTTCCTTCTTTCATTTTGTTTGAACCGAAACAGATTGTTTCTTATTACTTTGAATTCACCATCATTCTCCATTCTTTGAAACAATTCTTGTCTTCATCCACTAAAAAAAGGATCTCAGTTAGGATATTACCTACTTCCTAGGCTTTCTTGTTGCTTAGCTTCTTCTTCAAGGATGAAGAAGTGGTGAACAGTAATTGATAATTCCAACTTTTCAACTCCAATATCGAGACGTTGTAGACCAGAAAAATTCCTCATTGCAAAAATCGCCTTCTCATCATCGGCATCGCAACGCTCTACGTCCGGTGCCGTCCCCAGGGAGCGGCACGTCTGTAGGCCGACCATCTCCCCGAGGTGTTGATGATGAACAGACCCCATCAGTCAGCCCCAATTGGTATTAATGCAACGTTGGCCGGGGCTGCGGACAGAACGGACGACAGACTGGTCAGCCAAAGCGGGAATTGATATTAATGGTCTCCTAGAGTTGATGTTATAATACGGCCGGACCTAAGAAAACGGATTCCGACAGGTCCGTAGCAGGTTTGGATTCCTGGACCTTCAAAGTATTTGTTTAGAGGTTTTTCGGATGCAGCTTTATACAGAGTCCTTATAAATGATTGTATCATCGCAGTTGCCTTTGAATTATTTTTTGCCGCTCCTCACTATGATTCCCAACTATATTTTAGGTGTACAACTTTACTTCCGCTTGCAGTAGATGGCTGTAGAGGTAAGTGGTAGTCGAAATAAATAGATCGTAGATGTTATACAAATTTGCATCATAAAGTTATTCTCGATTAAACATGTCAGCTTACGAGCCAAATTCTCGTCATTTGCAGGAGGTTTTGATTTTCTGCTTTAATATGAAGAAATCTGTGACTGAGGCTCATCGAATGCTTTCAAAAACCTATGGAAGGTTGCTATTAGTGAGAGAACGTGCTGAGAGTGGTTTCAACGCTTCAAGAAGGGTGATTTTGACGTCGAAAACCAGCATGGCGGTGGAAAAGAGAAGGTTTTCGAAGATACAGAATTGGAGGCATTACTTGATCAAGACTCGTGTCAAATGCAACAAGAGTGGCGCAACAAGCCATTTTAAAACGCCTGAAAGTCATGGGAATGATTCAGAAACAAGGAAATTGGGCGCCATATGAGTTGAAGCCGAGAGATGTTGAACGGCGTTTATTTGCTTAAGAACAGCTGCTTGCAAGGCGAAGACGGAAAGGATTTCTGCATCGCATTGTGATTGGAGACGAAAAATGGGTTCATTACAATAATCCTAAGCGCAGAAAATCATGGCTATATCTCGGCCATGCTTCCACGTCGACTGTCAAACCGAATATTCACGGTTCCAAGGTCATCCTGAGTATTTGGTGGGACCAGCTTGGCTTAGTGTATTATGAGTTGTTAAAACCGACTGAAACAATCACAAGTGATCGTTATCTAACGCAATTAATGCGTTTGAGACGAGCATTGAAAGAAAAATGGCCGCAATACAACGAGAGACATGATAAAGTGATTTTACAGCATGAAAATGCTCGACCCCATTTTGCCAAAATGGCCAGAACATACTTGGAAACGAAATTTCTCCGTATTCTCAAGACGTTGCTTCCTCGGACTATCACTTGTTTCGATCAATGGCACAGGCCCTGGTTGACCAGCACTTCCGGTCTTATGAAGAAGAAAAAAATTGGATCGATTCGTGGATCGCTTCAAAAGATGACCAGTTTTTTCAACGCGGGATTCGTAGGCTGCCCGAAAGATGGGAGAAAGTAGTGGCTAAAGATGGATTATACTTTGTGAATCATATATGTATAAGTAGTTTTTACAAAGAAGCCTCGAATTCCGAAAAAACGGCGGAATCAATGTTTTACTCCTATGTCCTCGATAAATTCACGAATTCTGTCTTTAAGCTCTGGAATCGACTTTGAAGCATTGGCATGGTTCTTATCTTCCACGTAGCTTCAAAGGAACTTTAAAAGCCTTAAGTCTCCATGCGGAATACAGTATTATGTTGTTTTTGGAATGCATAATTTCCAAGATAATAATAATGATGATAATAGGCGAAGAAACGAAAAACCTGGGTTTTTGCAGCTCTACGGGCTATACAGCAGCAATATTGTGAGTTGTTTTTGAGCGACGCAACCAACACCAAATTGTCCCAATAGCTCGAATTTTTTCAGCATTTTCACTATTGCCGGCTGAGAAAATGCTTCACAACGAACCAAAAGTGATTTAATTTTGTGAAATTTGACTGCAAAATTATCAACAATTTTGTAGTAAATTTTAACGATTTCATTAAAGGTGAGTTTACACTTATCAAATGTCAAAAATGACAACCTTTAAAAGTGCCAGCTGTTCAGGTAGAGGGCTATTCAAAATTTAATTCCTTATTGGAAAACTCTACAGTGTCCTTCCTATTGGAAAACATTATACACATTTTCACTTGCATATCCTGAACCACTAATCGAATTCACCAATTCCTCTAACACATTCTCCTCAAAATCCCAAAACCCGTATCTGTTCCCAATCACCGATCTTTGTCCGGCACTGACCACCACACAAAGAACGTCTTCCAAGTCCATTCAGAGGTTGTACACGTTATCGCTATTTTATTCATATGACAGGCTCCCTTGATGCCGGAATTCAAGTTATAAATGGTTGGTAAATTGATTTCGTGATCCTCCATCTGACGTTTATTGGCCATGATTAATATATTTCATCGGTCAGCCTTGCGGACGTTAGGGTTTTCGTCTGAGAGGCTGCATGAATGGCGAGATGATGAATTTGTATGTCAACAATGATGTTAATCATACCGTAGCTGTCCATTAGGAAGGTGACGGGTTGTTCTTGTAGAAAGTTTCCGGAATTTTTGGGTTTTGGTAAAAGTTTTCATCGTTTTTCTATTCTTTTTCTACTTCGTCTTGCGTTGTTACTTTCTATTGATTTTTGTAATTTTCTATTGATTTTTGTAATATATAGACCCAAAAAGTATAAAGGAGTATAAGAGTCATTTCAATTTCGATTTAAAATGAATTTCTGTCAAGTAAAGACTGAGTCAATTCAAAATTCAATTCATTTGCTGTTTTCTTGAATTGTAGTTTTGATTTTTTTCACATGTCGAAATCTGACATTTTGGTGGTTTCAACTGAGATGTCTGAAAACCTGGTGAATGCACTGATTATATTTTCTTTTGCCAATTTTGAGAATATTAGTTAAGCTTCGTTTAGTCAACTGTAAGTAGCGCTATTAACAAATTTTAATTCTTGTTATTTTCAAATATTTCAATTTATTCTAGTAAACGTTTTGTGAATATTTCACTGCAGATTTACCAAACAGAGATGACTTTTCGCTGTTTCTTCTTGAAATTTCTAGGAAATACAAATATTCGTAAGCAATCCTTGCACTCATTTTTGGACACGATGCACTTTAAATCATACAAGATATAATATATAAACAACTAGCTCAATAAAATTCACTGATCTTCGTTTTCTTGGATTAGGGCCTTACATGAAAAAAAATTTCGAAAACCTTTATTGCTATCGTATTTTTTCTGTCATTAGTGGATTTCATATTTCCTTTCGCCACTATGACATTCTGTACATTTTTCTTATAACGAGAAGTTAATGAAATCTATATAACAAACGTTTATTATACACCGGAAACTGATCCTTGGAGTTCATCAGTTGATTTGATACTTGATACATCAATCAAATTCATATCAAAATCTATAGAAAAAAGATCGAAATGACAAGTATGACATTGCGGAGCAGCCACGAAATAAAACTAATATTTTCAATTTTGTAGAATTTCATTGCATTCAAAAATTGACGAGTGCATACACTTTGTTTTTAGACATCTTGGTTCCAACTGAAAGCAATGCCATAGAGTTAAAAATATAGAAAGAGAAAGTATACGTAATTTTTACATGTCCCAACATGGTTAGATTACGTTGTCTGATTGTGATATATTTTCAAATCCACAATTTTACTATATCATTATGAATGTATATTGTATTGAATGAAATAGGTATATTCATTTGAGTGATTCCCGATTGAATATGCAAATTTGAATATTTGGAATCCGATATTTCTCCTAATTGTCGAATTTATAATAAGCAGAATATTCATTAAATTATGGTGGAATCCAAGGTTTGACAACTTTTGCTCTCCTAATGTCATCAGTTGTTTCACTTCGTTTGGCGCGCTTGAAGTTTGTTTTCTGAATTTATGATATAGTTAGGTGTTTATTCCAATATATTTTGAATTAATATGAAATGTTGATTCACTATGGGACATATGAAGTACGTTCCTTGTGGAGAAACTCTCGAATTGAGTGAAATATCGTATCACTGATATGTTTTCATTTCCGCGCGCTTCATGTCAAATTTAATAGTTCATGTTGGGGACAAAAATTTGCTTACTGAAAATGACATATGCTTCCTCTATCTATGTTTATCACTCTGAGATTCTAGTCAAACATTCGGGATTATACTGATTAAACTGCTTCCTCATTGATGATACCTTGATTTACATTAAAACGTCAAAATTTCACTTTGAATTTGTCATTATTGACAGCTTAAAGTGCTTCGAGGTTTATTGAAAAATGAACACAAACCAATTCAGTGTCATCAAGATTATTGAACTTTTAAATTATTGAAAATATTATCATCCCAAATTCTCTTTTTCAAATTTTATTCAACCGAATTTTGAAATAACCATAATTTTTTCTTTGATATCATATTTGTGCCAAATTTTGGTGGAAAGAAAACATTATCGATAAAATTTGAAACACTCGTGGTATAACCTTTGATAATTTCATTTGTCGTTGAAATGTCCAGGAAAATTAAAGGAAAGAAATATTCTTTCGCAAGAACGTGTGGAATTCAGGCAAAGCTCAATACAGAAAACCATACAATAAATTCATCATTTTACAAGTGGCCTATTCCAAACCACTCGAAAAATCCCAACTCAGATATGGACGTCCTGAAATCAAATCAAACCCACGTCACTATCTCCAATAAATTGACATTTCAACACCAACAAAGTATCGGTTACTTGCACATATGAAACATAAGTGTGTTTGGAAAACATTTGTTTTTTCTCATGGGATCCAATATCTGTTCAACATAAAATAAACACTTCCTGGTTGATGTTAAAACATAGGGGGAGGTTGTATACCTGATATTACGATTTTACATAGTCAAAACACGGCTCGACACATCTTGTGAAAGCTGGGTTTTCAGAAAAATGGAATGTCAACATGTTTTGGGATAGATATCTACCCTGAGATTTGTCACACAGGCGTTATTCCTGGAATGAATCCTTGGATCCTGTCAAAAGGTACATGGGATTCGCATGCATGTTGTCTTCAGATAAGGGATGAAAAAATGGGGAAGGTGTTTGTAGATAATGGGTTTCAGGTTGGGCATGTCTTCCAGATCTCTTTACTTTTATATCCCTGATATGCGGAAATGATAGTTTTTGTCGTTTTATTATTCGATCACAATGTTTGTAATTTTATAATTTTGGGTCGGAAATGGTCTGAAACGATAATGTTCGACTCACAGATGAATAATATGTCCTAAAATTTGATGCTGACGGTGTCTTTGGCCGTATACCACGAGTCAATGCTAATATTATGAAAAATTTCATTTGTCAATGTCGATAACATGAAAATTCGTAATGATGACATTGGAAAACTGTCTTGAACAAATTTGTATTATGGTTAACAGGAATTGTTTATCTCACAAATACTTGAACTTAATGAGAAAAATAGACATCTTTGAAAAATTTATCTATTTAGTTTCGATTTTATCATTCATTGGAGATTACGTAAATTTTATTATGAAAGTGATGCCAACATTATATTGTAATTAATAGTCGTGGATAAACATAATCATACCCATCTGTCACATTGGGTTAACGTGTCAAAAAAAAAATAGTTCCATTTTGAGCACGCCACTGGGCCACCTCTGACAGTTCGATATATCATCCTTCAATTAGATAATTGAGCTGAGGGTACAGAAGGGTCGAAATCTTCCGATGGGCCAATAATGGAATTAATGAGATTTTATCGCTTTTCACACATTTCTATCTTCGTGTTATTTATATGTTAATTCAGGTATCTGATGGAGGTTTCGTTTGTTTTTTAAATGGAGTAACTCAATTAGATGAGCAGGGGAATGAAAATGTATTTTGGAATGGTGGAAGGGAAATTTATCTTGATATGAGATAAGCATTGAAGAATTCGAAATGAGAGGCGACTTGAACTATTTTATACTGATACATCTTCGTCTGTGATTTTTTAATTTTGAGCTGAAATTGCTCTCAAACGTTGAGGTCAGTCTCACTGATGACGAATCCACCCTCTATTGTTTGGGCCAGAAGTTTTAAGTTTAAGCGCTATAAAAGAAACACATTTTTGTATAGTAATGGTCCATTAACATAGGAGTATCATCGAATGCTCTCAAATATAGGGTGTTTTTTTTCGAGGTATATAACTTTAAGTTGACATTACTGTTCAAGATGTCGACCGATTCAAAAGCTGTCGAGTGATTTATTCTCAGTTTGGTTTGGCAATTCATCATGATTAGACTCACGCCTGAACAACGCTTGCAAATAGTGCAATTTCATTTCGAAAATAATGGTTCTGTGCGGAATACGTATCGCGCACTACGTCCATTAGCGATGAAGCGCACTTCTGGTTGAATGGCTACGTCAACAAACAAAACTGCCGCATTTGGAGTGAAGCTAATCCTCGAGTGTATGTCGAAATACCGGTACATCCAGAAAAACTGACTGTTTGGTGCGCTTTATGGGCTGGTGGAATCATTGGTCCGTACTTCTTCAAAAACGATGATGGCCAGAACGTTACAGTCAATGGTGATCTGTATAGAGCCATGATTACTAACTTTTTCATTCCTGAATTGAACAACCATGATGTCCAAAAGCTGTGGTTCCAACAAGACGGCGCAACATGCCACACAGCTCGTGCCACAATCGATTTATTGCAAGACACGTTTGGTGACCGCCTAATTTCACGTTTTGGACCTGTGAATTGGCCTCCAAAATCTTGTGATTTAACACCGCTAGACTTCTTTCTTTGGGGCTACGTAAAGTCATTGGACTGTGCGGATAAGCCACAAACCCTTGACCATTTGGAAGATCATATTCGCCGTGTTATTGCCGATATATGGCCACAAATGTTGGAAAAAGTCATCGAAAAGTGGACGTTCAAATTGGACTACATCCAAGCCAGCCGTGGCGGTCATATGCCAGAAATCATATTTAAAATGTAATGCCACAAGATTATCTTGCGGATAAATAAAATTCATGTCAATCGAATAATCCATCGTTGTTTTATTGCAATTTATAGTTCTATTGCTTTAAAAAAAATCACCTATTATAAAAGGGCAAAAAGAAACCCTTTTATATAGGTGGTGCAAACTGATAAGTTTTTCATTCTATTCAAAATGATACATCACAAAATAACGTATTACTTCTTGGTTCCGGTCCTGAACCAGAGAGAAGGACAACAAAAAGCATGGGAATCCGGGACATGGTAATTACAACGGGCTACATACAGTCTACAACATCGGCATTAATTCAACTAGCTAACTACGTCGCCTGACCTCGCCCCTAGTGTATTACAGCTAATGTTACCCCACGCTAGCAGCTTACTCTCTACAAACAACTTGCTTTTGTTGTAATTGTGCCCGCCGAACACTGTGTTCCACTTAATAAACTAAGACGCGAATTAATATTACTATATCACATCAGATGCAAAGATGTTCTACAGTTCCCCGGGCTAATTATTCCTGGTGCTGTTGGAGCGAGCTGGTCGTCCTCCGGTTTTGGAGGCCATAAAACACAGCCGGAACAGACTAAGGGTCTTCTTAATTCGGATGTGTTCTATGGTTCGTCTGGCGAGCGACTGGATTTTCTTCTGGACATAATCAATATATGCACTGAAGTGCATGAGTTTCAAGACATTTTAAGTTGAAATTTTTTTATCTAAAGGGTGTTTTTTTCTAATATATAAAATTCTTCTGTCACGGGGTGCGTAATCGAACTCCTCCGAAACGGCTCGACCGTTTTTCGTGATCCTTAGCGAGGATATTAGTCAGGGGGGAGAATCGGACAACATCTATTTTTCATCCCCCTAAATGTTAAGGGTGGTCCACCCCTTAATTTTTTTTTTTTATTTTTCAGACAAAATTTTTTGTTTTTATTTTTTTATGATACATCATACAAAAATACATGCAACCCTAAATTTTCACCCCTCTACGATCAACCCTTATTTTTTATTTGGTAATTAAAAAGTTTTATTTTTTTTGCAAGAATTTTTTTTTTTTGTCATGACTTACAATGAAAAATCTCATATGAATTTCAATTTTTCACCCCTCTACGTTCAACCCTTATTTTTTATTTGTTAATTTATTAAGTTTTTTTGGTAAGAATTATTTTTAATTTGTCATGACAGAATAAAAAATTTCATATCTCTCTCAATTTTCACTCTTATACGATCAACCCCTATTTTTAAATCCCGATTTTTATCGTTTTCAATCTATCCACAGATCCGCAATAAGGTTGCAAGATGGCAATCAAATATTATAATTGTAGTACGATAAATTCTTATTCAGAGTTTATAATTTCAAGTTCCTTTTTTTATTTTCTGTTGAATTTAGTTTCTAAAGATGCCGGCAATTAGACGTACAAACTTAAGTCGCAGAACCCGTAATGCTGCAAGTCAAAGAAATACAAAAGCTAGTCAAACTGATGAGCAACGAGAAACGCGGAATGAAGTTGAACGGAATCGATGGAACCGGAACCAACAAAATAGAAGTGTTGCGTTTAACCCCTATAGAGCTGCATTTAATTATAACAAAGAAATTGACTACAGTACACTGTGTGACATGTTGCGACGTCTTGTTGGAACCACAGCACCTGGACATTATGGTTGTTGAATTCAGGAATGAAATAGTTAGTAATCATGGCTCTATACCGATCACCATTGACTGTAACGTTCTGGCCATCATCGTTTTTGAAGAAGTACGGACCAATGATTCCACCAGCCCATAAAGCGCACCAAACAGTCAGTTTTTCTGGATGTAACGGTGTTTCGACATACACTTGAGGATTAGCTTCACTCCAAATGTGGCAGTTTTTTTTATTGACGTAGCCATTCAACCAGAAGTG
Organism: Harmonia axyridis; assembly: GCF_914767665.1. Classification (NCBI taxonomy): domain Eukaryota; kingdom Metazoa; phylum Arthropoda; class Insecta; order Coleoptera; family Coccinellidae; genus Harmonia; species Harmonia axyridis. Next base: position 9,463,822 of record NC_059502.1, read on the forward strand.
CGTTTTATCGCTAATGGACGTAGTGCGCGATACGTATTCCGCATAGAACCATTATTTTCGAAATAAAATTGCACTATTTGCAAGCGTTGTTCAGGCGTGAGTCTATTCATGATGAATTGCCAAACCAAACTGAGAATAAATCACTTGACAGCTGTTCAATCGGTTACCATCTTGAACAGTAATGTCAACTTAAAGTTATATACCTTGAAAAAAACACCCTATATTACTGTTCGTTCCCTTCGAGCGGTCGCCCATTCAGATATTGACCCCATCCAAAACTGCGTAACTTTCTGATTATCTTTTTCTGCAAATATCAAGAAATGTCGATTCGATTCAAGGTCGATCCAAGGTGGTTCAAATTCGATAATGATGGGATATCCAGAATTCCAGCAGTTCTGGCACATTTCCGAGCTCTTTTTTTGAGGAACAAAAAACTGAAGACCACATGACGATAGTTCTCTTCATTCTCGAGTTATGAACGAAAATTGGAATTTGTCATTTCAATAAAACCACCATAACATCCACATTCTTGATATTGAAGATGTCTCAAAGGTTTTTGTACAGATTTCAACTTCTTGATCTTTCACTATGGAACAAAAATTATATTTGAGTAGAATTATCCATAAAATCTTATGGTAATGCTGAAAAATCAGTCTTCCTCAGTGAAAAACTTATTGATTCAGCATAACCATGATATTACATAGGCGGACAACTTTGCTTCCGCCGTTTTTTCCGAAGTTCGAGGCGTTATTGTAAAAAACTGGTTTTACATTTATGATTCAAAGTATGATCCATCGCCAGCTACTACTTTCTCCCATCTTACGGGCAGCGTACGAATCCCGCGTTGAAAATACTGGTCTTATTTTTTATTTTTTTATTTTTTACTTCTTCAGGAAGTGCTGGTCAGCCAGGCCATGTGCCATTGATCGAAACAAGTGATAGTCTGAGGGAGCAACGTCTGGAGAATACGACGAGTGGAGTTGGACTTCTCATTTCAACGTTTCCAGTAAGTTGCTTATCCTTCATTTGCATTTGAAGACGTATCGTTTCTGCTAGAAAACCCCGTACCTTCAAATGACTGAATGAGGATATTTAACACTGTGAGCCATCTTGCCAGATTGATCACAGGATAATGTCCATAAATAGCGTGGTATTCCTCATAAACCACCGCGGAAAAATAAAATTTGATAGCCCATCTAATGAACCATAATTTTCCGCACTCAACAATCTTGTCAACCGTTCACTTCCTGCAGCACATGCTCGAGCAATCCACCTATACGGGGTTAAAATTGAAACCGTGTTTTGGAATACGTTTATTGGCCCTCTAAAAACTATCGCAGGATGTCGTAAATCCAGCAGGAACCCGTAAAACTCCGTAGGTTTCGCTTTCCCCTTCCTTGTTCCTGGTTCAGTCAGATGGCGGGTATTTCGATCTAGAGATTCCCATGAATAAATAACATCTCAAATTTTACACTAGGTATATTTTATTATCATTTCCTCTTCCTCTGCGAATACAGTTATAAAAAAGTTCTCGGTTTTGAACCAGAAACCCCATAAGAATTTCAAAGAAATTAATAACTCCATAACTATTTGGCGAGTCTTTCTCGAGCCAAGCTCGACAAAACTATAACTGCTAGGGAATTGTGGGTAAGATTTTTGGAGATAAAAACGAAAATTGAAATACTCCATTTTCTTTATACCATCATAACTTTCATATTTTAGATGCTTACGTATTAGGCCAATTGAAAAGTCCCCGGTCTGATGCACAGATGGGGATGCTAGTATTTAATCCATATGATTATTAGTTAGTACCAACCTTCAAACGATACGTGTCGAAATTTGACAGCAGTCCTACCATTAGTTTGTGAAATATTGCATTGTCAGTGTAGCTACTTTTGTTTTTTGAAGAAAGATGTGAAAAAAAGAATTTCGTGTGCTGATAAAATATCGCTTTTTGTTGGGGAAAAATACAGTTGAAGCAAAATCTTGACTTGATCAAGAGTTTCCGAGGTCTGCACCTGGAAAATCAACCATCATTAATTGGTATGCCAAATTCAAAAGTGGTGAAATCAGCACCGAAGACGGCAAACGCAGTGGAAGCCCTAAAGAGGCTGTCACCGACGAAAAAATCTAAAAAGTTCACCAAATAATTTTGAATGACTGTAAAGTGAAGTTGATCGAAATAGCAGACATTGTGAAGATATCATCTGAACGTTTACATCATATCATTCACGAATATTTGTACATGAGAAAGCTGTGTGCAAAATAGTTGCCACGCGATCTAACAATCGATCAAAAGCAGCAACGTGTTAATGATTCTGAGCAGTGTTTGATACTGTTTAAGTGCAATAAACCTGAATTTTTGCGTCGATATGTGACAATCGATGAAACATGGCTTTATCATTTCACTCCGGAGTCCAATCGTCAGTCAGCTGAGTGGATGACACGATGAACCGAACCCAAAGCGAGGAAAAACACAACAGTCAGATTGCAAGGTTATGGCATCAGTATTGTGGGATGTGCAAGGTAAAATATTCATTGATCACCTCCAAAAGGGCCAGACCATCAACAGCGATTATTATATACTGTTATTGGATCGTTTGAAGGATGAAATTGTTAAAAAACCTGTGAAAAACCTATGAAAAATAAGGTGCTGTTTCATCAAGACAATGCGCCGTGTCACAGATCAATGAAAACAATGCCAAAATTGCATGAATTGGGCTTCGATTTACTTCTGAATCCACCGTATTCGCCAGATCTGGCGACTTTTTCCTGTTCTGAGACCTCAAAAGAATGCTCGCTGGAAAGAAATTTAGAGCCAATGAAGAAGTAATCGTCGAAAATGAAGTAAAAGACGAATCGTACTACAAAATGGTATCGAAAAGTTTGAAGTACGCTATGATCGCTGTATCGCCTCCAAGGCAACTATGTTAAATAAAAAAATCGAATTTTGTCAAGAAAATGTGCTTTACTTTGGAAGACTGGGGACTTTTCAATTGGCCTGTTATGTTTAAAAAGTCTTGGTCCGACGAATTTTTTTTTAATTCTTATGAAGAAGTTTGAATGTATAACCAGTTTTCTATAATAAAGCCCTGAATTTCGGGAAAAAACGGCGGAAGCATAGTTGTACGCCTATTTATATCATATGAAAATTGCAGGAGAAACTCCAAACTGAGTAAATCAGTATAAACAACTATTTGTGGTTCCATCAACCTGAAAAAACCACTTCGAGCGAATCCGAAATACATGATGAAAAATTCGAGTTGTTACAGTCAATTCTCTCCACATTTTCCACCCATTTCCCTTTGTTCCCCTCTTTGTTTTCATCCAGAAAAACCATCGAACTCTTCGCCCAACTCGAAACCGAGTATACCGCGTACATTCCACCGCCTTTCCGCTTCCCCCGGCCACAGCCAACTCCGAAATGTAATTTATAAAAGTGGAGGTTTGTTTCGAAGTCAAAAACACTTCGTAAGCGCTCCTTAAAGAATAACCGCGTTTACCCACGGCCATTTCTCTTCATCTGGCCCTCTTTTACGCTCTATCACGGCAACGTCATTAATATCACTTTTATATTCTCGAGTTGCTCTTCTTGTGCATTCCTTACATCCGGCTAATGGTGATAAACATTGTATACAATGTCGGAAAGGGCTCGGATGCTGCCGAGGAAAACTGCGAATTAGTTGTCCCCCCCATTAAAAAAGGAAGGAGCGGAGATTTAGGGTTTCGAACTTTATGCAGTCATCTTTCTGAATTTGCGGTAAATTATGGTCTGTATAGAGGGGGTGTCAAGGGGAACTTAGATCTGAGGGAAATAAGCTATTTGCCAAACTGTACTCGGTTGTTGGACTGTTTTGCCTTGTAGAGGTATAAAGATTCGACTGAAAAAAGAAATATTTGAAAAATAATATACTATAAGTAATATTTTATTGTTATTTCGGCATTTCTTCACTTTTTGCTAAGATCCCAACTAGTCAATTCAAATACTGGATAGACACTTCAGTGTCTATCCGTCACTTGATTCGAGTGTGAGTTAAGTTAGAAACATAACATAATAAATGGTGTTCTTTTTCGAGGTATATAACTTTAAGTTGGCATTACTGTTCAAGATGGCGATAAATTTAAAAGCTGTTAAGTGACTTATTTTCAGTTTGGTTTGGCAATTCATCATGAACAGACTCATGCCTTAACAACGCTTGAAAATAGTGCAATTTAATTTCGAAAATAATGGTTCTGTGCGGAATACATATCGAGCACTACGTCCATTTTATTTTGTTTAGCGATGAAGCGCACTTTTGGTTGAATGGCTACCTCAACAAACAAAACTGTGGCATTTGGAGTCAAGCTAATCCTCAAGTGTATGTCGAAACAGCGTTACATCCAGAAAAACTGACTGTTTGGTGCGCTTTATGGGCTGGTGGAATCATTGGTCCGTACTTCTTCAAAAACGATGATGGCCAGAATGTTACAGTCAGTGGTGATCGGTATAGAGCGATGATAACTAACTTTTTCATTCCTGAATTGAACAACCACGATGTCCAGGAGCTGTGGTTTCAACAAGACGGCGCAACATGTCCCACAGCTCGTGCCACAATCGATTTATTGAAAGACACGTTTGGTGACCGCCTTATTTCACGTTTTGGACCTGTGAATTGGCCTCCAAGATCTTGTGATTTAACACCGCTAGACTACTTTCTGTGGGGCTATATGAAGTCATTGGTCTATGCGGATAAGCCACAAACCCTCGACCATTTGGAAAACAACATTCGCCGTGTTATACGGCCACAAATGTTGGAAAAAGTCATCGAAAATTGGACGTCCAGATTGGACTACATCCGAGCCAGCCGTGGCGGTCATATGCCAGAAATCATATTTAAAATGTAATGCCACAAGATTATCTTGCGGATAAATAAAATTCATGTCAATCGAATAATCCATCGTTGTTTTATTGCAATTTAAAGTTATATAGCTCTAAAAAAACACCCTTTATTAACGTTTAAATAAATCATCAATGAATCGTCTCATTTTAAGCACCCATTAGAGTTCTCAATGATTATCAAAACGACAGTTCTTACCTCCATTCTTCTAGTATTCACTTTCAAAATCTCATTTAAATAACTCCGTTCGTTTCGAGGTTATTAGGTTTTCCAAAGATCCCCCAAGTTATGAATAATCGAAATATCTCAAAAACGGTAAGTTTTAAACTCATGAAACTTTGAAAAACTTAGTATCATTCATTCCATGCAATTTGAAAATTCAATAAGAAACAGGGTGTTTCATAAAAAAAACTTTTTTGGCAGTTTACATTTTTTTGGTACACCTGTGTATATCCAAACATTTTGAGAATGTAGCTATAATGGACCCTAATGATACGGTGTCAGTGGTCAATCATAATAGAGCGTCGCGTCAATGGTGAAACACCCTGTATATGATATAATATGGTTTTAGACTTCTGTAACTATTTTGTTTTTAAATCTGATTGTCCTCCCGATTCTGTAGATGACATAAAGTATATAGAAACGTTGAAAAAACTGTTCTCTCCTCTGACCATTCTCTGTTGAATGAAATTGGACAAATAATCAAAAATACTAAAGCAAACCAAATTAGGAAAGAATTGACGTGATGTCAGCGTTTGTCATACGGCGTTTGCAACATTACAAACAGGGTGTCCCAACGAAAATTTGACCTTCTCCAGAACTCAGAAAGGAAAACATTTTTAAAAAACAGGTCGACTTCTGTTTTGGTGGGAGGAGCGAATCTCCATCATGAGATTGTTCCGAAGAAACCATCACTGAACAAAAATATCTTTCAAACTAACCAACACTAGACATCTCTTCCCTATTCAAAACATATTGGGGGATGATGCCACCTTCATGAGGGTGGTTTTTTGGAACAAACTCATTATGGTATTTCGTCCCCCTCAAAACAGAGGAAAATCTTCGAAAATTCTTCGTTTTTGAGTTCTGATGGGCCAAATATTCATTGAATCACACTGTGTATGTATATGTGGTTTCCAAAGGCGCAATTGGCACATAAATAGACGAGTGTTCAAGAGCTTCTGACTTCATATCAGTGTTTTCCTAAATCACACATGATCGTCCTTCCACTCCAAAACCTCCGAGAACACTCCAACTCCCAGCAGTCCTCCACAAAGCAATACTCGAAACAATCTTCAAGAACCACAGTTCCTCTGTTCCCTTATTAAAACAATGTATCAATCTCTGCCAAGAGGAATGAATAATGTTGTCGGTAAATCTCAGTATTATTTAATAGGAAAATTGATGACGACCCCAACAAAGAAATCTTGGGGGGCATTTCCCTGAAGACGTATCTCTTAAAGGTTGCTCCTTATGCGAATCCAATATAGAGGAGAGAGGCTCTGATACGAGGGTGTGAAATATTCAGGGGAGGGTCTGAACTGCTAACAGAGCGGATATATTACGGACAGATAGGATTCATCATCCTGGCGGAGAATCCTGCGATCAATGGAGATGCGAGAGAATATGAATCCCGGTCTGGCAGACTCTCTTGAACGTGTATGAATTGAGATGACGAGACTGCTTCGGTTCGGTTTTCGACCTTATTATTTGTAGGAGTTGTTTGTTCCTGATATACCGCTTGAGAATTTTTGGTCCTTTTTTTTAGTGTGCTTTGGGAATCCTCATAGACGAACTACAACAATTACTTGATATTGTGAGCAGTCATGTTGCTTAAAATTCGCCTTGTGAGATGTTACGTGCTGTCAATTCTTTTCTACGGAATGGAAGCGTGTACATTGAAGAAGATTGATACCAAAAAGATTTGAGATGTGGATGTACCGTAGGATACTAAGAGTATCGTGGACAGAGAGAGTAACGAATGTGGAGATCTTGAGGAGAATGCAGAAAGAGAAAGAATTGGTACTGACTATTAAAAAGCGCAAACTGCAATACCTGGGACATATTATAAGGGGAGATAGATACCATTTGCTGCAGCTTATTGTCCAGGGAAAGATAATGGGCAAAAGATCAACAGGAAGAAGAAATTCATGGTTGAAGAACTTAAGAAAATGGTACAATTGCAACAACTGCCAATTATTTGATCTGCAGTATCGAGAATAGGCATAGCTTTGATGATAGCCAAACTTCGGAACGAAAACGGCACCTGAAGAAGAAGTCATGTTGCTACAATGACGACATCAATGACTGCAACGAAGACAATTTGGTCAGCACCATTTCATACTTTTGCAAGGCGTTTGCAAATATTTGACAGAAGGATGACTTTAAAGAACAAGTACCCAGAAAGAATCTGAGACCAAACTGAGAAAATTTTAGAGTTGTTGTCTCTTATAAATTGATGACGATGATGATGAAGGTGAAGTTCATCTATTGTAGTCCATTATTTTCATTTCCAGTTGAGTACATTTCACTCACAATGTGAATGCAGCTGTCAGTCCAAATACTCAGACTATTTACAGGAGACAGCTGAGTTCACGGTATCAGTGAAATCTTAGAGCAGAGTTGAAAAGAATGATCTTTGGAATGATTCAATACATCTTTAGAGCAATTTATCTGAAAACTCCGAATTGAATTGACTTGACAAGAAAAAATATTATCAAGGACTTATAAACTTAAATTTTGTGATATTCCAGCAATATAATTTTTAGAAGAAATCCAGATGAACTACCTTGTGAAAGGTTGAACAGTGTAGGACTCAATATTTGAAGAACACGACCTACCCACTAAACTTGTGTCCTAAACTCCTGTACCCCAATCTGAAAAAAGCGAAAAGTGCGAAAATTCGGATTGCCTGTCACCTTTCGAGGGCTTTTAGAAAGGATACACTAGCTGCTAGGTCCTTTTGAGAGACCCACTGACGGTCATCGAAGGAATCGATTTGAAGTACTAGATTTGGACGCTTGTATCTGTTGGAAGATTAATCGAATTCGATAGATTCTCTGAATTCGGTTTGTGTGTTTTTCGTTTTTAAGGTGTTTTGAGAGCTTTTTCATCCAAAAATTCCTTCATCCACGATTCGCCCCATGAATGGAGTTGAGAATGTCGAAACTAACTATAGTGCGTTGAAGATGATCTTGAGAAATTCGTATTGAATGACTTATGGATCTTTGTGACAAAGGCACGAACGCACAACATAATGAAGCATGAGTCACAGTGAATCTAGCTGAAACAACAACAAACTAGGCAAGCCCTACCCAAATAGAAGTAGAAAGCTAAATATTGGGGTCCCATGAATTTCATGCTTGCGAGTGCAAATACAGACACGAAATTAGTTGCTCGAAATGGTCTTAACATTTTCTGAGCGTGAATCTTGAAATCGAGTGTAATTTTATTAATCCAAAAAGTCGTCACAAAGATTTCCCTAACGTCAGCAGATTCTGAAGAACAAATTTGAAGTGCAATTGCTTATTTGTCTGGAAATCATTCTAAATTCAATCCCTTTACTCTTTCTAATCTATATGTCATTTAATTTGAGGAAGTAGAAATAGTGTGACTGTCCATTTCATGAAGTCATAATAAATAACTGCAGGATATAAGAATAAAATAACAATGTATGAAGAAGCATCATTGATCCTTTTCACTTGTCTGTGTGTATATAGACGTTTATTATCTAAAATGCTAAATGGATTTTCTTGTGGTTTTCAAAAGAGATTGAATTCAGCTTGAAGTATGTTTTAAGCTTTGTTTCATTGGAATCTGATGAAAATGAACGATATTATCAGCTTTTGAAGCCAGTCTTCCACTCAAACAAAGTTGTTGGTCCAAATTACAAACGAATAAAGTAAACAACACATTTGCCTGTTTCCTCACTTCAACCTACCCATTCTACCCATCCAATTACCACAAAGTCGGACATCCCAAAACCCACCAACACGTTGCCTAATCACGCAACATCCCTACCTAGACTCCTACCCGAAATCCAGAACTCGGCGAGAAGGAAACAGACCAAGCCGTGTATCCATGTAATCGCAACAAGGGTCTCGGCAACGTCGATAAGGCCGGGAACAGGGTTCCCGAGGGAGTCGGGAACATCGTGCCGCACATATGTACCACTTCCTCGAGCAAAACCGCCTCTGCCCCAGAGAGTATCGGCTAACAGCATCCCCGCTTCGACTATTAACACATGCGGAAGATTATCCCAGGACCTGGTGATTAATAGACCTGCTCGAAATTGAAAACGGGATAAGGAATCGGATGCTGGGGACTTGGCGGCGGGGGAAAACGGGAAGAATGGTGATTTTCGGGAGATACGGTTTTCTGGAGCGAGGTTTGAAGTTGGGCATGGATAGGAGATTTTATAAATGCACTGAATGATTTCATTATACGTTTAGGGTTTTGAAGATCAGATGGGACAAGAAAATTGTTGGTACAATTATCTCACTGGACAATCATCATCATAAGATCGAAGTAAATAGTAACGTATGCCATGGATAGCTTCCACATCTACTTGATTGCGGTACAGCACTTGGAAACATCTTTGAGCACTCTACTTACTCAACTGGTTATCACCTCGTAACTTACTCTACTGAACTCTCCTTTTCCCAGTTTTATATTTGGGTTACAAACACAAAATCATATTGTATACCGTGAATTTCTTCTTCCTTTTCTTATTCTCTAAGTTGTATGCCTGCGCAATTATATCATGGTACCTTCACACTAATTAGGTGTGAAGGGGAACGATATTCTCTATTGTATCTTTCTGAGAACCTCATGAATGAAAAAGTTGTATGCACAAGTACCACGAAAGACCATTGTTACACTAATGCAGGTACATTTATATCAAGTATTGTGACGACAAATTCGGCTAGATACAACATTATTATATTGCTTTTTGTCGCAACAGACTCTTATAGGATAGTGTGAGAGTTTGAAAATATACTTGGGAATATACAGAAAAGTTATAGTATTATCATAGTGTTTTTTAGTATTATCATATATGTTTTTAAAATAACATCGTCCAACTGATCGCTTCGATAGAAGTTCTGAATCACTTTCTCATTCAATAACAATCCTCAGATCGACCAGGGTCCTATGATGATGTTTAATGATCCCGGCTTTGAGGTAATCCCAAGGAATTATAGAGGTTAAAATCTGGAGAGTGGTCTCTTTGTTGGGAAACATCTCCTAAAGAGAGGCGCAAGGACTTTGGGTTGTATGTATTGTAGCACTTGCTGGATATTGCTCTTCATAGAATTCCTCAATGATCATTGTGATGGTGACCGCACACTGTGACTTGTCAGTTGTCGAATAATTCTGCTTATTTGCAAACCTTAATATAGAGGTGAATTTCATCGTTCGTCGACAAAATCGTAGTCGACGAAACTTGTTGAACGATCGCCTGGTAATAGTGAACAAGTCTTTGAGGGCAATTTCAGTTAGCTATGATCTTGTATGACCAAACATCGGATTCACGAAAGAAAAATCAGAAAAAACAAGTGCTCATTTATATTTTATTATTTATAGAATAATTTAAAAATCATAAATATAGTAAAAGCAACGATTCAAATGCATAGACAGTGACTAACAGTACAACCGCGAATGGGTAACGCAAAAATATAGTTTTTGAGCTCAAAACATAGGAAAATATGGAAAATTATTCTCCAAAACATCAAAAAATAAAACAAAATAAGGAAATAGAATTGGAAGAACATATAAACAATCTGGATTCACCAGTCTGTCTTCTTCATATGTTAGGACTTAGTCCTATGTTTTCTGCAAAGCTCCACAGTATTGGGATGCCGGCGTCAAGCTTTCTTATCAAAGTTTTGGTGTTCTTCCTGGAGATCTCACAGTGTTGGGATTTTTTGTATTTGCTATTTTGGGTGATCTGTTGTCGAAGATTCTATCTACGTAGTTCTCCATTGTCTTCGTCTTGTTCTGACTTTTATCTTACTATGTCTTATAGCTAGCAGATCTCTCTTATTTCCTCATTTTTTCAATGGTCGTGTACTGTATATCCCATTTTAGTTCTCAGCTTTCACATCTCTGTTTTTCTTAATTGTCTATTGTTTTGGGAATTTTCGGCTCTTGTTTCAAAGGCATATGTCCACCTTGCTAGATGTGCTCAAGTGTTTGTTCCTCCATATTATCTCACGTACGTATCCTGATAACAGGGAAGCTTTTGTTGTTGGTCTTTTCTTTTATTTTTCTAATACTTGCTCTTTTGGAGCTACTGTATACAGTAAATCCAAATACACCTACAATTGTATGTGTATGACATGCCTTGATCTATACTCATGTTATGCACTGCTAGCTTGCATCTTCACGTTTCCCTGGATATAGAGAGCCATTGATTGGGATAGTTGGATGGAGATAATCATGTTGAAATAGTTCACCACCCATCTGTGAAAGAAATAAACCATGTGGCAGAATATGAAAAAGATAGATTGAGAGGTTAGACTATTGCATCAATGAAAGAAAAAACTTTTAGTTTGAGGTTTTATTGATGTATTTACACTTATTTTCATATTAAATCACTAAGATATATTAAGTTATCATGAACAATAACACTGGATGGAAAGTGAATGAATCTTCCAAATACAAAATAAAATGAAAATTGCTGTGTGGAAATATTTTCCCTTACAATGACCCACCACGATTGAACATTATCAATATCGAAAGAAGACTTCAAAGGGACCCGACACCTATATCGTCAGACCTCCACTAAAGCCTCATCTACCCCTGCAACCCCAAACCGAATTAGATATTCAATGAACTGTTGAAACGGCTGCAATCTATAAACATTCCGTCGGCGAATCCACCCCCTTGCGAAAATTCGCCGCCCACCGCTGTGACTGATATCCAGGGTGGTCGATCCGGTGCATATATTTCGACCCATATGCCCAAATGAACGCGGAGCGTTAAGTGTGAACTGCAATTTGTTAATGTTCCATTGCGGCTCTATATATCGGTTTGTTATCGGGGGGCGGCACTATTCAATATATACAGGGTGTCCTACTTTCGGCAGGTCTGAACTGATTCGAAAGGCATTATATAATTTCGAAATTTAGATTTGAAGCTTTTTAGCGATAAAGACTAGATTAAAGAAAAAGATTAATAATACACAATTGGCATATAAGATATAGTTAAAAAGAAATTGAAAAAGTGGATCAAAAGAAGAAAACTAAAGAAACAATAATTATTGTCAATGACTTCATGAGGAAAATGTTCGATGAACAAGTATTAGAAAAAAACCTGAAAAAAAACTGAAAACATTTAAGAATACTTAGTGTTATATAATTTTAGAATTGTTGGGTCCGCGGATCAAATAATGCTTTTAGAAATTGTTGGTGAAGTTTATTGTAGTCTATTATTTTCACCTCCAGTTTACTTAATTTAACAATAACTCCTAAAATAGTGGTCGCAGCTCCCTCGAATGAAAACATTTTTTAGGGATCTAAAACATATTGAGGATTCAAGTCCGTATATTGCTTCATGAAGAATTGGCAGCCTTTAGAATAATATCAAAAGTTTTTTGGAAAATTTCGTTTTACAACCTATGATTTCTGAAATAATGGAATAATTTCTGAACTGTAGGTATTTTTGTAATCTACGTTATCGAATCAATCGATATGATGGTATGGAATAACTGTGTGGGGTCTTTTAATTTTTCCAAAAAAAAATTTTTTTCAAGGCCTAGATATGGAAAATTCGAGCCAATTTTTTCAATCAAAAAATTTGGGGATAAGTGCAGAATTCGGCTAATTAAGATCGTTCATTCTAACACCGCGCAGCGATTGTTCGTGGGCCTCACAGTTCATAAAAATTCAAAATCGAAATATCGAAGAAAACCGTCAAAATTGAATTTCTACACAATAATCGTTATATCCCCTAAAATATTGGTCGCAGCCCCCTCAAATAAAACCGTTTTTTATAGATTGAGCTGCGATCTAGAACATATCCAGTTTCCAAGTACGTATATTACCTCAAGGAGAATAGGACACCTCGAGAATATTATCAAAATATTTTGGAAAATTTAAGTTTATTACCTATAATTCCTAAAATAATGGACTCTGAACTATAGGCATTTTCGTAATCTATATGTTATTCAATCAACCGATATGATGGTATAAAATTACTATGAGGGAGCTTTCAAGTTTTCCAAAAAAAAAATTGACTCTGGCTGATTTCTTTCCTTGACCAAAACTCAGTTTTTCATTTCAGCTTTCTATATTTCCAAAGTAATGAATTTAATTGGAAAACAGTACTCTTCGATCTAAAAACGACTTTCAACCATTTCTCTAAACCACAGTTCCCAAATGTAGAAAACAGGACACCCTGTATAGAATCGAATGGATATCCTAGTTTATCCATTTGCTCCGCTGTCTCTTTTAAACGGTTCGGGAATTAGTTTGCAGCATCCAGATGGGTTCTGAGAGGGGTTTTATGTGCTAGGTGATGGGGAGATTAAAGAGTGCTATTCTTTCATGTTCTAGATTTTGGTCCATGCAGGGTTAATGCTGTCATTAATTGATTTATTCGTAGAAGGTAGTTTGTGGGGTGGTGAGAGTAATAAGAGTTTATTGCCGATATCGGTTTATGAATTGGAAATGACTCGTATGAATAAGCAAATCGATTTGGTGGGAGATTAGGTCAGTGTGGGGAGATCTTCTTTTATTGATAGACTTAGTACGACTCACTATCTGACGTTTTCTCTCACCATCTGGGTTTTTATGCCTCTACTATTTAGGTTAGTTCATCAAGCTCTATAATCTGTTTCATAGGTAGGTACCAAATAGGGAATCCAATCTCGCACCAAAATATCAATCCCGCGGATCCGCAAGAATGTGGGATAGTTAACAATATATCTACTATTTGTACTCAACCTATTGAACATGCTCATAAGAAGGTCTTAGGTATGTTATTAAAAACATACTATAGTATAAAAGTGTTTACTTCATTACAACAGCTGTCAAGTTTTGCTGGGGGTAAACTCGAAAAAGTTGTGGACAAGTGCTGTCTCACAGTTTTTCCAACTAGAAACCAGTTGTTATTCAAAATTGAGCGTTTGTGATTAGTGAAAAGTCGAGGGTCATTCCATGTTTTTATAACCGGTCAAGTATTGTACAGACATAGAAGAAGGCTTTGATTCTGGTACCCACGCAGTACGAATACTATGATTCGATTCCTCTTCTAAATTCAAAGGCGAAGTTCATGTCTCGTTGCTAGATTATATCAAGGTACTTTATCCCCATCAGCATAAGTGAAATGGTCTTCGGTTTGGGATTGTGTTTGGTCTTCTAAAGACGTCTCTATTTGCAGCCTGTCAATCAAACTCTTAATTTCATTTCGTAATGTTGATTTGCTATGAAGTACAAATGTATCTTCTTGGCCATTTGTAGATATAGACTATTATCCCAGAAATTTCAGATATTTGCCTGGGTTTTCTACTTGTCATTAATGAAGGGCGTTCTTTCATCCTAGAAAATGAAGCTTTAATCATTTCTTTACTCAATATCGAGTTAAAATGACTTTCCAATTTGCTCATCATGAATCAGTAGTGTAGTTTCAACAGTAACTAGTGTTGTATCGTCGTCGGTAACTTATGAGTGGTTTATTGCTTTCTGGGACGTTTCAAAAGACGTTTGCGCTTTTATTGTCTCATATGCAAATTTAATATTGAATCTCGCAGATCCCGCATGGAAAATCCCGCAATTTTGATCGCGCCGAATTTTAGAATGCGGGAATGGATTCTCTAGTACCAAATAAAAACCCCCAAACTACAAGTCCGAAGAAATCGATGTTCTAAAGCATGTAACAAGTTTGAGACAAACGAAAACAGCCTTATTATGATGAATTTGATATCTTAAAAGCTCTTCTTTTTCATTTAGGCAATTAAGTAGTGGGTGTAATTGACTATTCAAAAAGACTGATTGCAGGAATTGCCCAAAGTTTTCTTATCGCTAACCTTTATATGACACATCAATATGGAAAATTGTACAGTGTTGTCATTATGATCATTTTATTGGAAATCCCGTTATAATCCTAAAGACATTTCCTGACATATACTGAACACAAATGACACATTAATATGAAAAATTGTACACAGTGTTGTCATTATGATCATTTTATTTGAGATCCCGTTATAATCCTAAAGACATATCCTTATTAGACAGGATATTGTACCAAATCTCAGCTCGAAATCCCAAAATACCCTCTCGCAGATTCTAAGGCACTAGAGAACAAACAATAATAAAATCCATATAAATATTCAATTCTCTTCCAGTCTCTCAACCCTCCATCGAACGGCATCGGCATACAAAACCCTTCTTTAAGGGTAGGATCAGGGGAACGCAAACTAACCCATACGTGAATTTATGCCATTCTGGGGGGTGTGTTGTAGTCCTCTTAATAGAAATAATTCAATCGCTTTCTGTTTATCCCAGATTGTCGTTCCAGATCTATTTGTAATTCATTAGATCGTCATTGTGGCCTTCTGAAAGGTTTCGGGAAAAAGGCCAGTCATTCGGAGGGACAGACATTTAGATGGATGATGGATGGTGTGTTTATACGCCCACGCGTTATGGTGGATGGGTTCAGTGGCTACCGGTCCCAGAGGTAATTAAGGAATTGGATGCGGGGGTGATAAGAATGCTGAGGAGGAGTAGGGAGAGATTGTTGGGAGATGGTGTTATGAGAGGATAGATAAGGTGGATAGATGTTGGCTGCCCACGGAAGTTGGGGAGTTGGTATACAGTTTTGTTTTATCATGTGATATTATTATTCGATAATATATCACGAAATCATCAAATTCAAACCAATATTTGTCCTTCCGATTGATCTGCAGCATAGAGTAATGAACATAGATAGAGGGAGTATATGCAATTTTTGAATATCTGCAACATGGTTAGATTTATTTGAGTGGTTTCTCCGATTAAATATGCAAATTTGAATATTTGGAATCCGATATTTTTCCTTATTGTCGAATTCATAATGAGCAGCATATTTATTATTTTCTGTATTTGCCTGCTGAAATCCAAGGGTTTGCAACTTTTGCACTCCTAGCGTCATCGGATGTTTCACGTCATTTGGCGCGCTTGAAGTTTGTTTTCTGAATTTCTGATATATTTAGGTATTTATTTCAATATATTTTGGATTAGTGTAAAACGCTGATTCACTATAGGACATAAGAAGTGAGTTCTTTGTGGAGAAACTCGCGAATTGAGTGAAATGTCGTATCACTGCTATGTTTTCATTTTCGCGGGCTTCATGTCAAACTTGATAGTTAATGTTGGAGACAAATTTTGCTTACTGAATATGACATATGCTCCGTCTATCTATGTTTATTACTCTGAAATGTATACCTTGTCGGGTGTGTTTGATCCTGGACAATTATATTCTCATAATATTCTACATGGTGTTCATGAAAAAAATTCATTACTGTGACATTAAGAATGTTATGTAGCTATTTGTTTCTTTTTCCTATTATATTTTATGTTTTTTTTTTGCGAAATTCAGTTATCGATAATTTTTCCAATAATCCTGATTGATGACATCAACAAGATCCACCCTGTATACCTCTCCACATTTTTCCCGCCGGCTATATAGACAAGGCTGCACCTTCGATCCGAAAATCGGAGAGAGAACCGATACGTTACAAGAACAATGAACTGTCGAATTTGGTGTCAGCGAATCCGGGTAACAAACGAGCGTTGCGAGGCAATCAGGAACTATCCCGTCTTACAGGGAAAAGGCGGGAACTGGAGTCTTGTCGTGCTGCGGGAGCCAGTGCTGATGCCCTGACATCTACCCCGTGGGGTTGGGGATCGGTACGTTCATTGTAGCCTGAATTGGGACAGCTGTAACGGGATGTCCATTTGGATATATATGGTATTAGTTGGTCCTTCGACGGGGATCGCTCGTTTGAACTTTGCGCTGGGAGTGGTGCTGACCGATGGTCGGTTTATGTAAAGGGGGTTGGGGTGTTTTTTTGAGGAGGCTTTAGGTTGAGCTGGTGCGAATCGATGACAGCTTTGAGCTTAGTAGGGATTATAAGTTTATCTTGTCCACTCTGTATTTATTATGTTTACTTCGTAACTAATGTCAAGAAGTTGTCATTTTTCTTTTGAATTTTTGTATTGTTTTGTTTTTCAATGGAATACAATCAGTATAAATCTATGGGAGATTATTCCCCAATATAATATTATTTTTATTATTATAAACTTTACAAGAGTTGAGGCGAAGCCTATAAACTCACAAAAAAAATACAGAAATTTGAGCAATATGATCTTGGAACTGTGAGTATTCGGTTTGGCCGTAGACCTGAAAGCAAGACCGGGATATTCCCATGATTTTCTGCGCTTGGAATTATCGTAAAGAATCCATTTTTCGTCTGCACTCACAATGCGTTACAGAAACCCCTTCGTCTTTGCCTTGCAGCAGCTGCTCACACACAAACAAACGCCCTTCAACATCTCTCGACTTCAACTTGTACGGAATCCAATTTTCTTGTTTCTGAATAATTCCCATGACTTGATCCTACCAATTTTTGTTGCGTTTGATACGAATCTTGATCAAGTAATGCCTCCAATCTTGCATCTTCGAAAACCTTCTCTCTTCCACCGCCAAGCTGGCCTTTAACGTCAAAATCACCGTTCTTGAAGCGTTGAAACCACTAAAAGCGGTCTCACTATATTTATTGGAGAGCATTCGATGTGCTTCAGCGGCAGATTCATTCATATTGAAGCAGAAAATTGAAACCTCCCGCAAATGACAAGAATTTGGCTCGTAAGCTGACATGTTACTTTATGATGCAGATACAAATCGACTAATATTTCGATCACGTTATGTTTACAAATACCTAAGCTCATTGTATGACATCTACGATCTATTTATTCCGACTATCATTTAGTACTACAGCCAAATATTGCAAAACGGCAGAAGCAAAGTTGTACACCAATACAATACGATGAATAAAATTATTCAATAACTGATTTAGGTCATCCTTGAATTCTCCATAAATTTCTCCAGAATTCACAAATGAGTACTGTTTTTGATGAAACAATTTAACGATTTCTAAACGTCGTTGATATCTTTCCATGATTGAATGGCATAACCTACTGAACATAAATGACATATATAATGTCAAAACATAAAACACAATGCTGCCTTTATAACAATTTTAATTCGAATAATTCCTATAAATCCTATAAAATTTTCACAAAAGAATTAAGCGTAAGTTGATACTGGTATACTTCGTCAATATAAAACTAAAAAATAGCCATGTGTAGCTCTGAAAATAGTTTTCAATGATATAATGGCGAAGATCATGACAAATTCGATGCAACATTCATGCTCATCCCCCTTCAAGCTTAGAAAAATGTCCATACCCGATCCCTTCAAAACCGAATTTTTTTCACATGTTATTAACCTCGCATATCCCGTATCCTCATTGGTTACCTGGCCACCATAACGGTCCAACCCCCTCAGGGTGCCAAAAATTCGCATTCACACATTGTCGTATTAGGCATGACATTTCCAAACATCCCTTTCATTAAGAGAACCATTATTTAGATTAATGTTGCCCCCTATTGCGGTTTAGAAATGCAGGAAAGTCGCATTGGTCTGTTGCCAACTGCCAAGGGGGGCTGAAATACTACCGTTTTTTTTTTTATTCGGCGTACATTGTACTTTTGGCTAAATGATACGTCTGCACCCCGCGGCGATCCTGAATGGATTCTGTAGCGATACGCACGGGATGGGATCTGTCTGTGTTTAATGGACATCACTTTACATCTGTCTCAATTTGGGCTACAATATGGGGCTTCTATGGCGGACGGACCCCGTGTTTTAGAGTCGATGGCGGTGAGGTAATAAAGTCATACACGGTTACGTATGTCTGTGCGTGAGACACAATTAGATGGACGTTTTATGGGAGAGGGATGGGATTTTAGGCCTTAAAGCCTGTCCGGACTACCCTAGTCTTCTGGTAGAATAATAATTTAGTTAACTAGTTGTATCGAAGATAATTGAACGAAATATTACAAAGATCGACACGTTGCAAGTTGACAATTGATGATAAAATCATCGAACAAGTGATGAAGTTTAAATATGGTATGAAGATGTCGAAGCTGAGATACAAAAGCAGACCAACAAAGCCCCTAGAATAGCAGTATGCCTTAATAACTCAATTTGGTAGAAAAGATATCTCCGAAAAGAAACAAAGTCAAGAATAATTCATAACGCAACAATAAGACCGATAATGACCTACACTGCTAAAACTCTACCAGATACGGCAAAGACTAGAAGACTGGAAACGGCAGAAATGTGGGTGCTGAGAAGAATTACTGGGAAGACATTGCTAGATAGGGAGCGAAGCGAGACAATCTGGGGAACATGTAGAATATAAGCGAATGGATAATAAATAGAAAGGTCGAATGGAACAGGCACATCAACCAATGAACGATAATAGAATATCTAGCGAAAACAGCTCGTGATCAGTCACCTTCATGTCGCAGGAGTATTGAACGACCGAAGAAAAGATGGAGCGACAATCTAGGACCTGACTAGGCAAGGAGGCAACTTGCTTACATTGGAGAATGAAGAAGAAGAAAAGAGTCAAAAGTACCAAAGATGACTGACGAACTACTTGGATTATTGGAGCAAAGAAAGCAAGGTGCTCACTGAAAGCATCTCGAGAACCAGAAGGCATAGAGAAAAATTCTTCAAGGACCCTCGACCTCTTTTCTCGAAATAATAAAATATCAGCAGACCATAGACTAAAAAATGACTGTTCCAAATATTCCGCTATATTTTTTCAGATGCTTCCAGTGAGCATCTAATTTGGGACACAAAATTGCCAAGGATGATAGATAAAGGCGTTGAAATAGAAAACTCAGAAGACAAACATGACCTGTTTAATATATTCTGAAAAATAGTTAGATTATACCATAAGAAAACTCCTGATACCATAATAAATTCAATGGGACAATAGACCAGAAGAGCAAATAACTGTTTTATGCAAAAAAGATCCACCGAAGATGCTCTCAATAGATTGGTGAGGAACATTATGGAAGTCTGTGTTCGTTATAAAAAATTCTTATCTGTCTTTTTAGATCTTGCATAAGTGTTCGATATGCTCAACCATGATTTATTGTTAAGAAAGTTCGAACAGATAGGGTCTACAGAGGCATAACTGAGCTTATTCTCGAATTATCTCTCCAGTAGAAATCGATGTATCAGAATAAATGAGTCTTACCTATGACAATAGGTGTCCCTCAGGGAACTGTTATCAAACAAATACTTTTTTAATATTATATACTTATGATATTTTTACATTTTATGCAGATGATATGGTACTACTCTTCATGAGGGACACATGGAATTCGGTATATTAAGATAGAATAAGGGTTGAGGTAAATTTCTTGTTGGTTCAGCATCTGGGTCTTCAGCTGAGCTGTATTATTTCCTTTGTTTTATTACTGTTTATTTGTTTTTGTTATCATGTGAAATGGTGGTACCGTTGAAATAAATAAATAAATAAATTAATCAAGCTTATGAATCACTCGTTAACAACGAAGTTAACTTGAGTTTCAGTGTGATTTGGACTCTCGTTGCTCTTGTTCGACGATTTGAAAAACAAGTATAAAGTACTTAGGGATCATGCTAGATCAATTTGAGCGCTGGGATATGAATAGTGTTGGCACCAAATAGCGAATACTAACGCAAAAGAAAATCAAGAGCAGAATGTGAAATTCTAAAACAAGACAAGAGTATATTTTCTCCCTTCTGTTGTTCAATTTGTATTCGTTTAACAAATCTTCAAGCAGGCTTCGCATAACTTCGAATATGGTATGAAAATCTATGACAAACTTTTGAAAACAATAACAATAGAAAATATATAGGTTTTAGTCATCAATCTTTGTTCCGAAATTTTGAGAGCATCTTCATAGCTTGATATCTACTGACGAAAAAAAAGTAGCTTGGCACTGGTGCCACCTATACCCCATAATAGGACTTATCGAATGACATGAGGTATTTGACTAAATTTGGTATTAATTTCCTTTTTTTATATAATTGCACATCTCAAATGAAAGCAGATTATCGCGTAACAGAGGAAGTCAACAAGTCAGGTCAAAACTAAGTATACCATCAGCATCGAAACCACCAAATTCGAATTCGAACGTATATTAAATACAGTAGGTACCTACAACAATTGATAATTTATCCACACTGCGTGATATTAGTCTAGCACTTTTATCAGGTTACAAACTAATTAATAATTCTTTCATTATCGGCATAATATCGAAACTCCATATTAAAAATTAATTAATCACTGAATCATTTCCATCTGAACAGAAATAAATGAAACGAATAATTTACTAATCTCATTAACGTCTATTCCATCAAAGTGAACATTTTGAAATTTTCATAATTATTCATTATCGATATGTCATCACTATTTTGCATAATTGGACTTGGCAGGAAATATGTTAGTAATTGGATAAATAGCTAATTGAGATTTTTCCACCGTTTCATTTTGATTGATCAGTCTGTGAACGCGAAATCGTGTATCTGTGAAATATTTCCATTGAGCTTATGAGCACTCCTGTTCGGTATTGAGTTGCTATTTGTCGTGATTTTTTTCTGTGCACGTTTTCAGCTCGATGCCAAGGACTGCTCGAGCGAGCATTAATAATAATGCGATATCGGCATGTAAATAATTGCATTTGACGTAAATGAATACGGTATTCCATTATTTGAGAGGTCTATAAAAAGCGTTCATCATTATGGAAGTAATTAATTCTAGTTTTTTATGTTGTTTAGTTTGTAATGATTTCATAACTTTGTAAATTGATATTTCAGTAAAAAGCAATCATAATAATGAGATCGTAACTGAGACGAAATTTTGAGATTGATGTAGAAATGGTCATTATTTGAATTACTGTGAATTAACCTGCTGATTAGAATTTGAAAATAATTTTTGATTATTCATCAGATTTGATATTTTAAGAGAACACTATATAGGATTTAAGGCCTTTAAAATTTAAACAGGGTGTTCCTTAATTAGAATTACAAAGAACAATGAGAGATACCTTGGGTATCCCCTGTATCTCGAGAACGAAGCGTTTCAGGCTCATGTTTAAAGAACCTTTTTCCTAAACTGATGTGAGGAATCTACCATTTTCGTTTGTACCTCCAATTTTCGAACGCTCTGTATACATCTTATTCCAAAGGTAGGTGAATGATTGCTGTAAAGAAACATAATTCCATTCATCGAATATTATATAATTCCAGTGATGAAAGTTATTCTGATATGAGAAATATTAAATATAATCCAGAAATTCAATAAATCCTGATACTAAGTGAATAGTTGATAAAGAATTTCGACTTATTTTTCTCAGACGATTCCATGGATTCAATTTTGGAAATAATGAACCATTTCGTAAAATTCTCAAGTCTCTTTTCCAATTTTCTTCATCAACACGAAGACATCAACGATAATTCCCAAGAAATACACCCTTCACTTGTTACCCTCATAACTATCGCTAGCTTGTCGTTTCAAGGACCCAATTTACATCTCAAAGGGCTTAGAAGAAAGTAAAACTGAAAAATTCTCCTTTTTTTTAACGTTGTTACGCTATTAGAGAAAGTCAGGGATATTTGTATACAGACGATAAACGTAAAAAAGCAGAAAGAAGTGTTGACAATTAAGTGAAACAACAGCCGAATTCTCTGGTAGCATTGTATTTTTGTCGGGAATTGTGGAATGGCCTTTAATAATGTAGTTTGAGAAGCAGGGGCGGTTCAGCTCTGGAAAATGTTGGGTCACGGGTTTTGTCAATATTTTTTTTAAAAAAGGGTAAGCTAATTCGTATGCTACCTACTTGAAGTTGGATTCCGACGATGATATCGAATGTAGATTTTGTTTTTAAACTATGAATAGATTTAAGAAACACTCCATTTTGACTGTCACAGCTGTTGATGACATCATGGAATCTGCAACTAAGAGTGCCATATACAGATTGAACAGAATCAAGTGTCAATAACTGAAACAGCAAGTGTATGTCAATATCATGCACAACATCATTTTCAGTAAGTCTATCTGTAGAGTTGGACCTTGCATCTACACCGTATCTATGTAGAAACCAAACAAATTGATGGAATTTCATTTTCGAAAAGGAAGATTTATTAATACATCTTGTGCAATCAGCTCAAAAACCTTCTTCTATAAAATCTCATAAAATCACTGATATTTCACTGAAAATGTTGAAGAAGAAGTCTTAAGTCTTCATAAATGATTATTATAAAAATTTCAATTTACTATGTTTTGGAAAAAGAGAATCCACAGAGTTTAAACAAAGAATGATTAATACACTATTTATAGATAGCGGTAAAATTTCGAAATTTTTTACATATGGAATAATTGCCAGAAGGAACTAGCGGTAAAAAACATTTCTAAGATGTTACAATAACTTATAAAGATTATAAAGATCCGTCAACATTTTCTGTGAAAAACTCTTTAAATTGAATCATGAGTTCTGCAAAAAACCTGAGTTTTATTTGTAGTCATATTCTTTCCTCTTTTTTAATTCCCAAGCTGTATCAGTGCAATAACTAAGATAAATAAATCCCTCAATTCATTTACACTCAGTGCTCAGTTTATTTTCGTTCAGAAAAGCCAAACCTCATTTTTTTCCCAGGTCCGGTCCTGCGTATGCAGAAGAGCGAGTTCAGCCATGAAATTTGCATGGTTTGACGTCACTCAGCTATGGAACTTTATGTCAAACGCTTCTGAGACAAAGAAGGGAATTAACTCAACGTGCAGACTATCCCCATTTTATTATTTTTTCGAATATAAACTTCTCGCGCTCCATTTTTATTATTAATATACCGTGTTAAGTTTGAATTGCATTTTTATTATCCTATATACGACTCCATACCGATGTGTATACACCTGACGAGTATGAGAATAACGACTAACATGTACTTCGTTCGATAAGGTCCAAAATAACACTTCGTCAATTTCAATACTTTCATTTATCACTTATGGAAAAATTCGGAAATTTAATTTTTGTAGATTTTTGTGGATTGTGTTTGATTTGTACTCGATTATCTCGATAACGGTACATTCTATGAAAAAAATTCAATAAACCTTTTTTTTTGGTAAAACCCTGTTGATTTCAGAAATGGAATAATTTTCTCGAAAAAAAGTGGTGTACATTTTCAATAGGAAAAGGATCATAGCATCCCTATATCTATGCCACTGGATGATTTTGGCAGACGACACTAACCTAATTCGAAACAATATATCATTTAGACTTCAATACCTTAAAATTAGAACAATGAATATAATAATATTGGAGTTATAAGAAAAAGAACAGATTTTTTTTTCAAAATTTAACACCCTGTATCTTGAAAACGAAGTTTGTTAGGATATATGTTCATATGAACCTT
The DNA here is from genome assembly GCF_914767665.1 of Harmonia axyridis. Classification (NCBI taxonomy): domain Eukaryota; kingdom Metazoa; phylum Arthropoda; class Insecta; order Coleoptera; family Coccinellidae; genus Harmonia; species Harmonia axyridis. Next base: position 9,488,214 of record NC_059502.1, read on the forward strand.
CTTCCATATAAAACCTTATTCTATCCGACGCCAGTTATTGAAGTAAAATCTGGACCATCCTTTATATACTTCAAAATCTGTCTACCAAATTGATTCAGCATGACAACCGTAACTAGGCAAATTTTCCATTGATAATTCAATTAAAATGATCGTAAATGAAAATCTAATTCAAAAGTGGATCTCCAGAATTTCATAAATTTCAAAACGTTTGAAACGTTTGTCCACTTCGTTTTGAAAGAATTCACTTGAACACTTTCCTCATATCAAAATATGAACTAACTACTAACTAACTACCTCAATTATTGATTTATTTTTGCAACTGAGTTCATTCAGGTTTGACATTTCGTATAGCAGGAAAACATCTGCTGGACTTGGTAAACAATGAACTAAGACGAAGCGATTTTGATTGGCTCGATGCATTCATAGACTACTTGTAGCATCGATATTGATCAATTTCACCTGCAGTTTGTGTCAAGATGTGGTAGTTTATTTTCCTATTTCGAAATGTTTCTTTACAAAATCTAAATAATGATAGTGTCGTGCTTATTTGTGTGTGTTTATTGTGTGTTGCTGATGATGAATTCTTCAACCAGCCCCAGGATGATTCGAAAATACTCAAAAGGTAAGGCATAACCACTTTTCGAATTATTTTCTCTTTGAGATTCTAGCCTTACATTTTTTTGCGAGCTAGTTTTTAGATCATTGTCTCTTCAATTGTGGAGTTATATCTCGAAATTGATATAAGAACGATTAGATTTAACCTCGGATTTAACTTACAGGTAGAATTTGTGATTGTTCATTAGTAAATGAAAATTTGTCTGAGATTGTAGAGATTTTCAGTGCGCCGGTCTAGTTGGTTACTTCGCAAAATATGTAGTTTGTTGCGGAGATGCTTTTGCTTCCGAGTCTTCCAGAGGTATTGCTTCTGAATGTACCGTAGGAAGTTGACTAGGTGCTCTGTAAATATGACCATTCAAAATTTAGTTTTTTTTTTATTTGAAAACTGATGTTTCGATCGAGATAAAATGTTACATTTGGATCTAAAATGGCATTTCCAAACGTTGATCAACATTTCAAGTGATCGTGAGACCAGAACCATAGAAAATAAAAGAATACCGAAATAAATTACACAATATTTCCCTGACCAAAAAACTGACAGAGTTAAGATTTTTGTTGTTTATGTGAAATTCGAACTCCGTGCAATATACCGAACTGATCACCATAGACTATAGGATCATAGAAAATGTAAGAATAAGATTGGAAAAGAAATACGCGCAAATTCACGATTCGAGTCAGAACCTTAATAAATATAAACAGACTGTCGAGAAAAAAGAGGAAAGCCTTGTAGTGAAGTCAGCTCAAGTATGACTGATCTACTTTCACCACTTATTATTATTATAAGCCATTCCTCAACAAAATTTTTCCAATAAAGTGGTAAGTGACATTGTGTTGGAAGTAGCAACTCAAATTCTATTTTTTCGTGGCATATCGGATCAATTAAGTTCATTCATGCGCCAATGGCTCACTTGGAGACCACATAATAGTATATAGGTATATCTGGTTTCCAAGGGCGCAATTGGTGCATGAATTAAAGAGCGCTCAAAAGCTCCGAAATTCAGGTCAGTAGGTACTTTTGTAATTTATTGAACAACTGTGTGTGTTGCGCCTGCGCAGATGAGGACTTCTTGGTAGGTTACCAAAAACCAACTTACTGGAATGAGTTGATTATTTAGGAGTGAAGGATGAAAATACAGAATTTCATGCATTAGTTTTTGAGAACCATGTTGCCAGATTTTTTTTTTTTTTTGTAATCACGAGTTCTCCTTAATTATTGAACATCTCATTTTCATAGGTTTTTCGTTTGTGAGTTATTGCGTTTATGGACAGAATTGAATTTAAAAACTGATTTTTAATTAGACAACTAAGTCTTATTGTTTAAGACCATTCCCGGTTCAAAATTCGAAATATATGAAAATCAATACGTAACAACAATATCTTGTTTCCATCGTGAAAAATTGGTTTCAAAGTGCTGTGATCGAAGTTATGGAACAATCCAACTGTCGCAGATTCTCCCAAGGTTGACTCTAAGCAAATTGCAACCCCTTCGCTCGTTTACAGACCCTGCCATCTGTAATCTGTACTCGTGGCTACGTCAAACACAATCGCTTCACCCCATTTCATTGATTAATCATTTATTACTACTAGGCATACGCTGCATTATTTATTCGTTTGATTGTATCCTCCGTTGATAATCCACATTAGTGCATTCATGACTTTTTTTGAGCTCCAAAACGTGCTCACGCTGTTCGATTCGACTTTTTCATCTTCCTTTGTTTGGCTTGCAGCATCCCTTGGTGCAAACAATGAGGATTGGATGTGACGTAGTCAGAGATATATCACTTTATTATTCGGTTGAGATGGACTTATGATTTTAGCAATGTTTGACCGGCAGCCTTGGGAACTGTTGTTTTGAATTGTATTTTTTTTTCCTTACTTTTTCTCACGAAGCTCTGAATAAAAATATTACAAGTGATCTGAGGGCTCTCAGCTTAATGCTAATTTTGTATATTTTCGAATTTGCTGATTTTGAAGGAGGAATCATAATAGATGTTTTTAAAATTGTCGAAAATTCGTTGAGAGCAGTGAATCGTACAGATGTCGTTGCCAAGAGGTGTTTTTTTTTCAAAATGAAATGCTCAATAATCAATATTGAATCTGAAAGTATATTATGATATACAGGGTGTTTTCAAATTAGACGTAAACCTTGAAAGAGGTGTTATAATCACTCGTTTGCTGTTGATTTTTTTTCAATTTTTTTTTATAGTTTTCGTTATAATGGGGAGAGAAGCAAAAAAGAGAAAACAATGAGTTGAATATTTTTTATTGCAATTAAACTGAAAATCTCAGTGGAAAATGTATTATTTGAAGCGACATCTACCATTCTTTTTACAAACCAGTGACCTCTTTCTCATTTCTTCAGTTGTTACTTTCCGCCTTGGATTTATTCTCAATCTGCTTCGTCTTTTCTAACGGTGTTAGATCCCGACTTCTCCCTGGCTGCAAAAATAATCCAAAATTATCATAAAATTTAGTCAACGTAGAAAAAATTGACGAGAAATGAAATAAGGTGAAAAATTTTTTAAAAATAACAAGAACTGAAATATTTCGTAAACTGTTGATTTTTGGTTATCACTAAATATGGTTCAAACAACAGCAAATGAGTCATACTAACGCGTCCTCCAAGGTTCGCGTCTTATTTGGAAACAACCTGTATAATATTTTCAATTACATTAGGTATCATTTTCAGGATAACAACAACAACAGAAATATTTATCCCCAGAATTATCATTTTTCGCCAACCGTCCGGGAAGTGCTCACTTCCCGGATGCTTTTTCTATGAGAAAGTAGCATTTCCCGGCCTAGTCCGGAAAGTACGTACTTCCCGGACTAGGCCGGAAGAAAATCACGTCGTTTGTGTCATTGTGGATATGAAAATCTTGGTAGGTATATTTTTAATAAATGCAGTTGATCATTACCATAGTAACCGAGAAAACTACTGACAGTTCATATGAAATTAGTTGTCAACAATTTGTATGTTTTTTGATCGCAATCGTAATAAAATATGGAAAGCAGCAGCGATAGTGTTATTCTACACGGTTGCCGAAAAAATATTGTACGCAACACGCCCGAAAATGGTTTTTTTGGACTCGTCCAAAAAAACCCTATTTTCCGGATTTGTTACGTAAATTACTATTACATGACAATAAAATGGAAATAAGTCATACAGATTTGAATATTAATTTGACCATAATTAAGATTTTTGGCATGCTTCCTCAAATTCTAGTAAGTCATAAGGTTCTGAATCAGTAATAAGGGCATAAATTCTTTTACGAAACATGTTATATTCTGCAAAATTCCTGATACTCTTAGGTAAAAAGTTGTATAATGGAATGCACTTACTTATAAATCGTGCTCCTTTCAATTCACGTTAATTTATGACATGGCAAAAAGTACTAGTTCATTATTCTCGTGTTATTCTGATTTGTAAATATTTGAAAATAGTTTAAGAATATTTTTTCGGATATCAATGATTTAAATTTGATTTCCTCACTTACAGTCCTAAAAATTCATCGATCAGGGTTTCAAAGTGAAATGATCAATCAAATTTGAGCAAATTACTTATTTTCCAAGTGAAGCCTTGACCTTCATAGTAACTACCTCGAAAAGTGCACAAAGTCACCCACATCCAGATAAAATCAGTCAATCCACAGCATCCAGTCATTCCCAGCCATCGATAGCCATCTCAGTGTCCACACAAACTGTCCCTAACTCTGATCTGAATCAACGAGCTGAGATAAAATCCAAGATCCGCCCTGTATCATAATGAAAAATTATGTAGTCTTAATTGAGGGGGCCCATATATAAAACGGCAGAGTGCTTTGGAAGTGTAAATAATAGAAAAGTGCAATTATCTGGCTGTAAGTGATCTGCACCCCCGTTGTCTCGAAACCATACAAACAATAGGGATGCTGGGGTGAGGGTGTAGATCTGATTGAACTTGGCATCTGTACTGAATTATTGAGTCTGCATGAGGAATACACGGAGGGATCCAGTATTGTTGAGAGAGGACTAAGGTGTTAGGGTTAAGTTTGAATGTGTTACATCGGTGGATTAACTGCATCTCAATATAGTGAATTACTTATGTTGGAAGATGTTTTGGTGCCGAAAATTTGTTGATTTCATTAACGCAAACTCACAAAGTTGAGGCTGAATATGCAAGGTGTTTCAGCATGAGATACTGATCTTTAAAGGAGTCAATCCTCTAGTGATTTTAAGAAGAAAAGTATCAATAAATATTAGTCCTAATCTTCTTAACTTTTGAGCTACAGGTTCTTTAAGCTCCTTTGTGATTACCTTTTTTTTTTGATGCTATAGCTTTCATTTCGCTAATTTCAAACCAAAAAATCGTAGCTTCGTATGTATTTGCTAATATCTGAACCGTATTTGGATCATGTATTCAGGATATAGCGTATTAAAAAAATAAATAAAAAAGACCTAGGTTATGGTAAATAATGACTAGCGAGAAGATAAGTGGAAGTTAAAACTTGATGGGGAAGAAATTGAATGGTTGTAATAAAGGGTGTTTTTTTTAGAGCTATAGAACTTTAAATTGCAATAAAACAACGATGGATTATTCGATTGACATGAATTTTATTTATCCGCAAGATAATCTTGTGGCATTACATTTTAAATATGATTTCTGGCATATGACCGCCACGACTGGCTCGGATGTAGTCCAATTTGGACGTCCAATTTTTGATGACTTTTTCCAACATTTGTGGCCGTATATCGGCAATAACACGGCGAATGTTGTCTTCCAAATGGTCAATAGTTTGTGGCTTATCCGCATAGACCAATGACTTTACATAGCCGCACAGAAAGTAGTCTAGCGGTGTTAAATCACAAGATCTTGAAGGCCAATTCACAGGTCCAAAACGTGAAATTAGGCGGTCACCAAACGTGTCTTTCAATAAATCGATTGTGGCACGAGTTGTGTGACATATTGCGCCGTCTTGTTGGAACCACAGCTCCTGGACATCATGGTTGTTCAATTCAGAAATGAAAAAGTTAGTAATCATTGCTCTATACCGATCACCATTGACTGTAACGTTCTGGCCATCATCGTTTTTGTAGAAGTACGGACCAATGATTCCACCAGCCCATAAAGCGCACCAAACAGTCAGTTTTTCTGGATGTAACGGTGTTTCGACATACACTTGAGGATTAGCTTCACTCCAAATACGGCAGTTTTGTTTGTTGACGTAGCCATTCAACCAGAAGTGCGCTTCATCGCTAATGGACGTAGTGCGCGATACTTATTCCGCACAGAACCATTATTTTCGAAATGAAATTGCACTATTTGCAAGAGTTGTTCAGGCGTGAGTCTATTCATGATGAATTGCCAAACCAAACTGAGAATAAATCACTTGACAGCTGTTAAATCGGTCGCCATCTTGAACAGTAATGCCAACTTAAAGTTATATACCTCGAAAAAAAACACCCGATACTAACTTTGTGACAAAATAATGGTATGGAGTTCGGTTCAAAAATTGACAGAAAAATAATAAAAAAATACCTACCAATCCATTCAATGATTTTAGAGACAATACAATCCATCACGCGTTCCCATCTTATTCATCAATCCGTCAACCAGTCCCCAAAAATTTTTCCTCCAAGATTTCCCCCATCCACATTCCTTCCAGCCCCCGTTCCAGAATCCCGAAATCTTCCCGGCGAATTCCAGATATTCCAATCATATCCGACCCCAACTCCGACCTTCCTCCCCCACCCCTCGGCCCTCCAACAAACGGATCAACGCATGATCTACATAATAATGACATCCCATAGATCCCTCGGGACACACGAGTCTAGGATTAACTCCCGGATCCCGGAGTTATTAATTGAATGCGACTCACGTCCGTCCGTCATTGGTCGGCACTTCGCGCCGCGATGCTCAACCGACGGCGGCTGATATCGCTTTATGAGATAACCGGGATACGTATCTTTTATTATATCAGGCCTGTATATGGCGACTCCACTTAATTGAAATTGGAAATTACGACCCTCTGTGTTGATTGCTGGTGGAGAGGGGGCTTAGTCCGTGCCGGATTACCGGAATAAAAACAGTACGTGTGTCGGACCTGTTCGACTCCGGGACTCTGGCTGTGTAATTGTTTTTGTTCCTAGCCGACCCCGCTGAACAGACTGGATTTGCGACTGTACAGGTGGATTTGGCTCGAATTTCGAGCGTTTTGAAGCGAATTGCTGAAGGGTATGGTGGGGTGCCGCAGGGGCCGGTTTTTGGATCGATATTATTCTCTCGTAGTGGTAACATTATCTATGCACAAATGAATCACCCGGCGTTTACGACTATTGAAAGTCTAAGTCATGAAATTTCAATTCAATTCCGAACTTTTTTGGATTTAGAGCAACCTTTCTGGCCCATGATCCTGTTAAAAGATGCTTAAAAAACTAGAGAGTAATAAACATAGATAGAGGGAGTATTCTCAATTTTTACATGTCCCCAACTTGGTTAGATTACATTGTCGGATTGTGATATATTTTCAAATCCACAATTTTACTATATCATTATTAATGTATATTATATTGAATGAAATATATTTATTTGAGTGATTCCCAATTGAACATGCCAATTTGAATATTTGGAATCCGATATTTTTCCTTATTGTCGAATTCATAATATACAGAATATTCAGTTTTTTTTGTATTGAATTGCTGAAATTCAAGGTTTGGCAACTTTTGCTCCCCTAGTGTCATCGGTTGTTTCACGTCGTTTGGCGCGCTTGAAGGTTGTTTTCTGAATTTCTGATATATTTAGGTATTCACCTCAATATATTTTGAGTTAATATGAAACGTTGATTCACTATGGGACATAAGAAGTGCGTTTTTTGTAGAGAAACTCGCGAATTGAGTGAAATATCGTATCACTGATATGTTTTCATTTCCGCGAGCTTCATGTCATATTTGATAGTTCATGTTGGGGATAAAATTTGCCTACTGAAAATGACATGTACTCCCCCTATCTCTGAGAATCAACCTGACGACAGTCAATATTATGCACCTGCAACATGACTTTGACTGTCATAACCTTTGTAGAAGTAGCATAATCTATCCTCACGTTTACTGGAGATACCTTGTTGGTAATATACTCTCTGGCTTCATGAATTGTCACAATTCAATTTACTTTTTACAAAAGTGAATCTGAATTCTTGTCGCGTCCTAAATTCCATTGTGGATCCACCAGAACATGCACAAAAATTGTATTCAAAATCGATGATGTTTTTCAAGGGAAATCAACAGCTGTCGTACACCCCTATTGTGGAATTATATTCTGCTTGTAGTTTCTATGGTTCTCATGATGTTATTGATAGAAATTCATCCTGACATTTGACATGTCTATTATGTATATACATGCAAAATCTCAGCCTCATCTTGGAAGTTTGCATTTCTTGCACAAGATTGAAATGGTTATTAAATCCACACCCAAAAATCAAATCCGTGGATCTGTGGTCAGAGAAATATTCGAATTGTCAGACTACATCCAAATGCAAAATCTCATCTCATATACTTGGAATATCATTCAGCTACTACCAAAAAAAAAAAACAGCGTAACAACGCTTCTTCCGAATCGTCCAATTATTATGGAGATCAGGACCTCTCTCTGAACATTAATTCCAGCACCTTCTCCCAATTATTCAGGTCCTGGAGTTTGGCGATAAACTCAGGGGTCTCTCTCTAGGTCGCCAGTGTTGTGACAAGTGTTTTTTGCCTTATCTACGCCAGCAAAACGGTAATCTCCAGGTTACAGCCGAAAACATCGGTCCGTGAGGCGGAAAAAGGTCTCCTTTTCATCTGGCTGACTGTGAAATTTGCATGTTTTGCGTTAACCCCGATGATTTAATACGCTACATGTACAGGTTTATCTCTCTCCGCCGACGTGCCGTGTTCTAACGAAAAAGTTTAATTAACAGAGAAATTTTCGGTTGGAGGGAAAAAGTGTACTCAACTGGAGGGGGTTTAGAGCTCACTGCAGATCAAGAGATTCTTGCAATTTGATGGCCAGTATTGTAGAGCTCACCAGACCATAATGATGTCCCTTACTCAAAATGAAAATTATCAGATTTTAACGTTCATAACGGTGTGAGGGTATTAAGAATCAAATTACCAATTTCTACACATTTATCTGAACTTTTTCCATTCTATCTGTCGTCATCATTGCTGAAGCCTTGACAGTGTTTCTCCTCTTATTGATCTCGCTCTCGACCATATCCTCTGGTGTTTTTATGATCTCTCTCTTTTTGGCATCCATTGTTGCCTCCTATATTTATTTAACTGGTATTTTCTCCCTCATGTGCAAGTGTCCTAATTATCCCAGTAACCTCTATCCTACCAACTGTTCAAACGATTCTACTCCAGCCCATATCTCATCTCTTCATACCTTCTTTTATCCAAACTTGTCAGTCTCTTCACTCCTCTCAAAAACTTGATCTCTACTGCCAGTAATCCTTATTGCTATTCTCCAGGTCAGGCCTCACTTCGATTTGTTGAAACAGTCATGAATACTGCCATTTTTGTCTTCTCTTCCACTTCCTCACAATTTGCTGATTTTTCTATTCTCCAACTCCTGGTTTCTATTGTTTCCTAGATATTTAAAATATAGGGTGTTTTTTTTTCAGGTATATAACTTTAAGTTGGCATTACTGTTCAAGATAGCGACCGATTTAACAGCTGTCAAGTGATTTATTCTCAGTTTGGTTTGGCAATTCATCATGAATAGACTCACGCCTGAACAACGATTGTAAATAGTGCAATTTTATTTCGAAAATAGTGGTTCTGTGCAGAATACGTATCGCGCACTACGTGCATTTTATTTTGTTTAGCGATAAAGCGCACTTTTGGTTGAATGGCTACGTCAACAAACAAAACTGCCGCATTTGGAGTGAAGCTAATCCTCAAGTGTATGTCGAAACACTCTTACATCCAGAAAAACTGACTGTTTGGTGCGCTTTATGGGCTGGTGGAATCATTGGTCCGTACTTCTTCAAAAACGATGATGGCCAGAACGTTACAGTCAATGTGATCGGTATAGAGCAATGATTACTAACTTTTTCATTCCTGAATTGAACAACCATGATGTCCAGGAGCTGTGGTTCCAACAAGATGGCGCAATATGTCACACAACTCGTGCCACAATCGATTTATTGAAAGACACGTTTGGTGACCGCCTAATTTCACGTTTTGGACCTGTGAATTGGCCTCCAAGATCTTGTGATTTAACACCGCTAGACTACTTTATGTGGGGCTATGTAAAGTCATTGGTCTATGCGGATAAGCCACAAACCCTTGACCATTTGGAAGACGACATTCGCCGTGTTATTGCCGATATACGGCCACAAATGTTGGAAAAAGTCATCGAAAATTGGACGTCCAGATTGGACTACATCCGAGCCAGCCAGCAACGCAATGAAATTGCTAAAATTCACCACAAAAATGGTTCAAATTTTGTAGTCACAGTTCACAAAACTAAAGCACTTTTGTGTCGTCGTGAAGCACCTTCTGTGCCATTTATAGTGAAACTAGTGGAAAAATTTGAGCTCTTGGGGCATTTAGTGATGTGAAGAATCAAAACAAAGTGCGTTGCTCAAGATCAACTGAGAATATTGCTGCTGTAGCCTGTAATGTTAACGAAAACCCAGTTTTGTCAATTCCTTGTCGATCTTGGGAATGAGGTTATAGTTAATGATCTTTTCTCCAATTTACAGAAAATATTGATTTTGCAGACACCTACAAATCAGCAAAGTATTACTTTTCTTGCCTAGGCAGCAAAGTGGTTATTCTCAATGCGAATAAAACATTCAACATTTTCTGACAAACAATATTTTTTGCCACTTTCCTTATTTCTGGAGGATTGAGTATTTCTGAGTCGATTTCACTGTCCATAATATAGATATATTCGATATCTCGAAAAGCGAATTGTAAAAATTTGCAAACACACTATCCTACATATAACATTATAAACAATCGAAGGAAAAATTATATGTCTAACTAGGCAGCAAAGTAGATTGACTGCCTTGGCAGTCATTCTACCTAGGTACTACTTTGCTGCCTAGTAAAACAAATAACTATTTTATGACCAGAATTAGAAGATATTGATGTATTCACACAGTTTATTTGTTCTCCTGTCAGTTGCCCTGAGATGTTTACCTGATATTTCGCTTTTAATTTGTAGGTACCATATAATTTCGTCTCATCTTCAACTTCTTAAATGCTTTGAATTATTTTCAAAATAAGAAAGTTCTTTATGCAATAGAATTTCAACCTGTGAAGCCTTTAAATCGGATTCTCAAGCTGAGAAGATCAGTACGGTATAGCAATCGATTTTTTTGACGAATTCCAGAGATCTTGTTTCAACAAGAAAAACCTTGAAGGTCGTAGAACTTTTCAATTCTACGCAATATATGAAATGTTCAAAGAGGATTAGGATTTTTTCGAACGATTCAAAAGATCTATTATCATTAATATATAACCCAAAAGCATTCCACACCTCTTCAAGAAAGCAAGAAACTGCTATTAATTCCCCTTTTACGTGATAAACCAACATAAAATACGAGGCAGTCTCCCTCGTTCGCAACTTTTTTGTTTTCAGGTTATCGGAAAAACTAACAATTCCCACTAAGCACACAGGGTGGACGAAAAACAGATCCAGGAGCGTATCTAGCAAATTTCAACAATAATCCCCACATCATATAAAAACTATTTACTTGTAACGCATCTTGAGTCTATTCTCTACGGGTGACAGGTATGGCCAGATAGATGGCCATGAGCACCGTTCAACCTTACAGGACGATTTTTGAGACCGGCAAACAAAGCGATGGGCCTAGATTCAACCCTGTACGTTTTCTACGATAGCCGGTATCGGAGAAAACGCACAACAAAGATCGAATCAGTTACGTTTTGCAATACGAATCTGGTTTTTATCTACGAGCGGCAGTGCGTGACAGTGGAACATCAAGCTGGCCATGCCGGTAGGCCCCGCCTCCTATTAACCTAATGAGGATATTGGGCGTAGGTTCAAGGGTGGGGCACTCAATTATCCTTTTCCTAAATGTGGAAAAGGTCCTTGCCGAGCATAAACAACTGGTGATGGTGGCGCAATATGATTGGTCTGAGTGGTTGATATGTTGAGCATGGATTCAAGGGGTAATTATAATGTTGGTTTCTTGGGGTGAAAAGCCTGAGTTGGCAGAAAGAAGATTGGTATAAGAGTAAGAAATGAGGCACTCAAGAGTTGGTGCAGTCATATTTTGAAATTTTCAATTTTTGAAAGGTTATTTTCTTCTAGACAATGAAATTCTCAATGAAATTATGATAAGATCGAAGTCATCACTATTTAAATCTAGAAATTTTGTCGGATACACTTCATACAGTGTGATAACATCATAAGATTTTCTACAATATAGTATTCTGCCTATTCTAATGAAAAAATAAACTTAAATTTTCGTGAATGAAAAAGAGGTGATAAATAGTCATTTTCAGGTGCCAATTCGTATAAATAATGTAGTTGATCATTTTCATATTAATTTTTAATGTAGGTATTCCCTATAACACCAAGAACTCATAGTTTTTTTGCCTTGACAGACACAAAACACAAAACTTAACAGTTTTGTATCTCTGAATCTTTCAGCCGTGCTTTAAAACTTTTTTCTCGTTTTAATGCCGTTTGCGGAAAAATCGGTCTTATTCAGAAAAAAATGCTTTGATTCGCCTGGAATATCAATATTATTTCTCGTCATCTTAAGTAGAACTTATAATCCTTTTGAAACAATATACGTATTGGCTATTATTATGAAATTCTTCACAATGTGCTTGGTATTTTACTAGAGTTGAAATAACTATGGATACTCTAAATCGCTACCTTTTGTTTCTGAAAATGATAACATCGTCAATTTACTCTGGGACACTCTTCAACACTAAGAAGGCGTTGAATATTTTGACACATCTTGGCAGAAATGTTTAATTAGTTAAAGGTTGTAATTGATTAAGATTTCATGGAAGATAACCTGAAAATATTCAGCTTTCTGCGTAGACTATTAAATATAGATAGAGGGAGCATATGACATTTTCAGTGAGCAAATGTTGTCCCCAACATGAATCAAATTTTACATGAAGTGGCCATCTAGATCCCCAGACCTTTCACCTATTGAACATGTGTGTTTATGTAGTTATTACTTCATCAACTTCAGTAATATATCTACTCTACAATTTCCCCCTGGCAAGAATTTCGCGAATCAATAGATAAAACTTATCAGGCAACAACCTGAAATTGGCAACTTTCGTATTCATTCAACACCAAATCTCCTTTTCCCCGAAAATATAAGACAATGATCCTTCGTTCGACATTAAGAAACCGAACACGTTCTCTGGAAGAAGACAGTTATGGTATTTATCGACTTAGATAGCGCTAATTACACGACCTAAGAAGCATTCTCTAATTAATTAATTGGACCTCATCTGATACGTTCCCAGATCATTATCTTGATTCATTCTGTTCAAAATAAACGCTATAGACGTTCTCGATTAACAGAATGAGTAGGTAGACGCCATTTTCTAGATGACAATTCCGTCTCGTATATGAACAGTTTGTTTACTCGTAAATAAATTGGAGAGTTTCTGGGAAATGAGAATTCTAGTCAGCTTTTTCGATTGGTGTTACCTGTTTTGAATGGACCGTCTGATAATCATTGAAATCAGGATATCTATTTTATACGAGTGTCTATAAGTTCTTGGAAACTGCAGAAAAATTTGTGTGAACTTAGTCTACAACCTTTTTTTTTGTCAGTAATACATAGGCGTACAACTTTGCTTCCGAAATTCGAGGCTCTTTTGTAAAAAAGTGTGATTCAAACTATTGTCCATCGCTGGCCACTACTTTTTCTCATCTTTCTGGCAGCGTACGAATCCCGCGTTGAAACTGGTCATTTTTTGAAGCGATAAATTTTTTACTTCTTCAGGAGACCAAAAGTGCTGATCAGGCACGCCGTGTGCCATTGATCTATCTAAACAAAAGAGAGTCCGAGGGAGCAACGTCTGGAGAATACGGCAGGTAGAGTAGGACCTTCCATTTCAACGTTTTAAAGTATGCCTTGACCATTTTCGCAACATGGGGTCAAGCATTGTCATGCTGTAATATCACTTCATCAAGTCTCTCGTTGTATTGCGGCCGTCTGTCAGTGCTCGGTTCAAACGCATCAATTGCGTTTGATAACTATCGCTTGTGATTATTTTATTCAGTTTCAACAACTCGTAATATACCACGCCAAGCTGGTCTCACCAAATACTAAGCATGACTTTGGAACCGTGAATATTCGGTTCGGCCGTTGACTTGGAAGCATCGCCGGGCTATCCCCATGATTTTCTGCACTTGGGATTATAGTAATGAACCAATTTTTCGTCTTCAGGCACAATGCGATGCAGAAATCCCTTCCGTCTTTGCCTTGCAAGAAACTCTTCACCAGGAAACAAACGTCGTTTAACATATCTCGGCTTCAACTCGTACGGCACCCAATTTCCTTGTTTCTGAATCATTCCCATGACTTTCAGGCGTTTTGAAATGGCTTGTGGCGTCACTTCTAATAATCCTGCCAATTCTTTTTGCGTTTGCCACGAGTCTTGATCAAGTAATGCTTCCAATGCTGCATCTTCGAAAACCTTCTCTCTTCCATCACCATACTGGACTTTGACGACAAAATCACCGTTCTTGAAGCATTGAAACTACTCTCGGCACGTTCTTTCACTAATAGCGTCGTCACCATAGATATTTGAGAGTATTCGATGAGCTTCAGCCACAGATTTCTTCATATTTAAGCAGAAAATTGAAACCTCCTGCAAATGACGAGAATTTAGCTCGTGAGCTGACATGTTTAATCGAGAATAATTTTATCATGCAGACACAAATCGACTTATATTTCGATGACGAGTTTTTATTTTATAATCTATTAATATTGAAATCATCTTCATGGAGAAATATAAGTAATTCCCTGAGTTTTAAGAAATAATCAACTTTGTTGCCAAATCTTTTTTCTGGACGACGAGACTTTGGAACTCCTTCGGAATCGTAAAAACACAAAAACAGACCGTAACACCATTCCCATCCAGAATCGAACCCTGTCCAAACTCCGTCTGATCGACCCCTAATTGAGAAACAATAATTAATTCACGAAGAAGCCAAGTTTCCACCGCCAACGTCCCAATAGGGCCCAGCCCATCCATTACTGCTAATGACAATCTTAAGAAGTTCCCAGACAATCAAAGCTAAATAATCAGCGGTCCGCTAATTCTCCATCTCCTTAAAAATCAAGAGTGCCATCAGGCCTTTGTCATCGGCGACTCGGATATTTAAATCGGGGCTTTTTCGAAAAGGACCAAGAAAGCAATTAGGCGATTTTTCGGTTCCAGATCGTAATAAAACTTTTGTTTTAACGGCTAATTTAACCCGAATTCATTATCTGATTATTTCGCTTTTCCCCCCCCAGTTTCCTGAGGCCGTTTTTCCGCTTCGCGAGATCGCCTTTGTTTCGGCCGCGACACGTGACCGTATTGCCATAGAAAAAGAATGGAACAAACATGCTCGAGTTGACGTGTGTGCTGAGTGGTTTTCGGTGGTCGTTACGTTTTTCTATGGGGTGGATGTTGTTCTGTTTCCCGCAGATGAGTGGGTTATTCCCATTAAATTTCGTGTTGTTATTCTTTCGGATGGAATGGCGAACTGGCTGGGAATTGTGCTTTGTAATTAATAGGGATACAAATAATGTTTGGCCTATTCTTGACGGATGATCATAGAAATTATTCACAGGCTAGTGATAGCAGGAGAGCTAGGGGTTAAGAGGGATTACCACCACGTGGTTTTTGCGTATCAGTCAAACTTTGGTACCCATTCATTTCCCCTCTAGTGCTCCTGCGATGACCAAATTTTGTACGGTGTACGAATTTGTACATTCACTTCACCTTCTTTCCTTTTTCGAAACAAATAAGTAGAGGGCAGCACTGTACGACGACTTTCACGAAATTATAGTTTCAACTCTTTTGAGAAGATTTTTGGTAGGTTTTTCTTCACGACTATTTTAAAAATATGTCAGTGCTTTGTACAAAGCACATATCATCAATTTTTTTGGAAAAAACGAAAATATTTACTTTCTTCCATGTGGATTATTGTTCAAAGAAATTATGTGAAAGCCTCATAAAAATCGGTGATTATTAATAAAAAATATCACTAATTTCGTTTTGAACTGAGTAGCCACGTGGTGGTGTTCCCTCTCAATTTTGGAAAATCCAACCTTAACCTAGTTCGAGATGGCTGCCAGAACTGTATTTCGATAAACGACTTAGAATAAAGCATTATTTAAATATTTTCTAGCTTTGTGGAAAATGGTTTAGTCGAAGAATAGACTGATAGCTCTTCTATTATCACAACTTTGATGTCTTCTAGAAAATACTTAAAACCGTCAAAATGAATTGGTGATGTTTCTATCAATATATCGATCAATTAAATATAAATATAATCTTTATAAATGCATGGAAGTTGTCAGCTGAAGAAAAAATGGAATAATAAAAATGTAATGAGAATATTATTTATAATAACAAAAGGATAACATAAATAAAGAAAGTCATATACTAGAATTAGCGAAAAATTATCGAGTACCACTATTGATTTGACTTTCATCTTAAACTTGTTTTCCAAACTGCAAATTTCATATTTGGGAAAACAATTAATTTGAAAATTTGTCAATAACAACAAGCTTGAGCTTGACTTGATTTCAAGTCAAGCTCAAATCAAGTAGTAGTTTTCCAAGCCAAGTCAAGTATTTATTTATCAAGTACTTGAATCATATCAAGCTCCTTGATTTTCAGCAGTGTTATTGTGTTATGTCACATCAATAAAAAAAATGATGAAATGAGAAGGATCCTTGCAAAAAACACTTTTATTTTCAAACTCACTGTATAAAACAACTGGAAATATCAACTTTTTCGAATTAGAAACATAAATGAAATCACTATAAATAATAACAAAATGAAAAATATTGAAAAAATAGAGTTTTTAATATTGAGAAACCTTCAGGCTTTCTTTGATTTCATAATTTTCCAACCAGGATCTAAGACACATGAGGCATCTTGTACATTTGTCGCCTAACCTATTGCGGGTTTTTGTAACTGTAGGAGCAGCTCTGGAAAATTGTCTTTCAACAGGAGCTGAAGATGCTGGCGTTGATAAAAAATCCTTGGCCATTTTGGCCAAGTTATGAAAGATATTTTCGGAACTACCAAAATCTACCAATAAATTTCATAGAAATGTGAGAAAACTTCTAATAAAGTCATACTCGCGAATGCTTAAGTCTCTCGGCCCTCGAGGAATCCCTTTATTTAGTCTAAACGCGTACGAGATTGCAGAAATATATGCCGTGCGACGCGTGCTTATCAAGTTCAAGTAATATCAAGTAGCTTGATATCAAGTCAAGCAAGAAATATCTAAAATTAAGTCAAGCTCAAGTATGTAATTTTTCGCGAGCTTGATTTTCAAGTCAGGTAGATCGTTAAAATGTAAAGCTATTCGGCTTGATGAATCCCTAATCTCAATCGATAAAATAATTTTATTCAATTTATAACATACCTATATATCTCATTGTCTTTCACATCTTCCTGTTGTACCTACACAACCATCTGGGTAGGACAAGAAGATTAACCATGTTAATTAAATCTCCTCCTTGGGATCTCCAGCTAATTATTTTTAGCGTGCATTGCTGCTAGAGCTGAAGGGCCCCGATTGGCCGTAAATCAGTGCTGAAAAGCGAGCAATTCGTTAAACAGTCAGACGTTTCAAATCTCGCTGGTATTAACTTTAGTCCGACAGTTCATGTTGTTATTCAAGTTTCCGGAAAGCCCTTAGTTAAAGACGAAATTGAAAAACGGCTGCATGTTGATGGGCGCCGCCATCTTGGGGGTAAATTTAGGGGTTGTGTGGGAGAAAACGATGAACGGATTGAAACAATCGTACGAAAAATAATGTATTACTTCAATTGGATTCTTCGTTACATATCGAACTGATCTCGGGATTAAATCCGTGAGATTGGTGTTCTTCAGGTGTGTCTTCTAGGGCCGCTTCTTTTCCAATTTTTCATTATTAGGTCGTAATTGGTGAATACACGATAAACATTTCAGTTAGTTGCGTCTCAAACTTGTGCTACAAGGGTAAATGTCACAACAACTCCTTCGTACCTCAATATTTTTCAATTTTGAAGCAACATTCTGAACACCCAACGTTGTACTAAAAAAACTCTTTCTCTTTTTTCAATCAGGTGCACCATTTTCGAGAAAAATGGATTTGAAAGATTGTCATCATCAAAATGTTTCCTGCTAATTGGAAAATGTTGGGATACGAAAAAATTTTCATGAAAGTACGCAAATAATTCATGAAAACGAAACACCCTGTATAAATCTCTTCTCCATTCATGAGAATATCCGAACGATATGATCCCAGTCATCCGGCTCGATCGAAAACAAACGACAAAATCGAAACCGACGACACTAAAAATGCGGAGGTCGGAGTTCAAACTCGAAAAGAAGACTCGCAGAACCACAGAAAACAATCAGACTCTCTCTCGGCTTATCAGGGTTGCCACCCACTGCGTCCCATAAAGCAGTCGGCAATCACGGGCCCGTTGTTACCGACCTTACGACACGACTTCGGTAATATCGCTCCAGATTCGAGAACACAGAGGCCGGATTGTAGATCGTAAATAAATAACTACATAGAGGAAACAAAATTGCGACACGGAGACATGACTGTTCGTTAACGATAATGGGGGACAAAAATAAGATGCATGGGTTCACGATTCGTGAGGAAGAAGAAGAAGAGCCGTGTTTCTCTATGGTCGGGAGGACGTGGGATTCACGTCTGTGATTCGAAAGTTGGGATGAATTTGGAAATGGGAGTTCTTGATTTGCATCGTCACAGTTTTAATTACAGGCAGGTCGTATACATGATATGAGGTTAAGAGCTTTCACGCGTTCGTTCATCGTATTCATCTAAATTTCCAAAGAATCTCACAATATGATTTTCGCTTTAATCTACCTAATACAGTATTCTGAACGCGAATCTGAAGTCAAACTTTCTGGTTCATGAAAACATAGAATATCGTGGACACATTATCATTTAGCACGATTATTCAATTGAGAATGACTTTTTGTTTCATCAACCCAAATATTTTCTAATAAAAATAAAAAACTGGGAGAATCGAGAATGTACAGTCAGCGTTTTGTTTATTTATTTCCTGCAATATCCTAGTGAACCTAAATAACATTTTCGAAGTAAAAGAATGTGAAGACAATTTTTCCTTTGGAAATCGACAATAAATCCAATGAACAAAATAAGGACTAGGTATCCATATTTCCATTTATTTTTCGTTTTTTTTCAGATATTCTGAAAACTATTCGGATAAATTCAACAGTTGAAAAAAAAGTCATTCAGAATTAATAACTTCATCATAATGGAAAAGAAAAAATAACAATGAAATTGTTTGGGAGAATAATTTTCATTTTCTGTATAATCAGTCGGTATCTTATAGTAGAAAATAGCGATTAAAGTATCATAATATCAATTTTCAATTTCAAATTGGGTCAGATCTCCAGAAACACCTAATAGGCAATATAACTTGGAACACCCTATTTGCCATTATATTTGCAAAAAAATTATCAATGAGTGAAATTCCGAATTCGAATTTTCTTCAAAAATTCGATAATTCATTGAAATCCACAATTTTATCCATATTTTTTTTTCTCTCTGATCTCCATGAGATGTTTAGTGGTGAAGAGGGACTGACAAAACTTGAACAATTTTTTCAGTGAGAATTGATTTTGAACTCGAATGGAAATGAAAAACTCATATAAACCTGAGACAGTCAACTTCAATAGCAAAATAAAGAATGGCAGTATGACGGGCTGCAGATGTGCAAACAATTACATTATACGGGTATTTTAATTGATCAAATGACCATTTGTTAATGACTTTCATTTTCCATTTCATACCCCCATTCATTTTTCCATACAATTCTGATTTTTTTAGCAACTGAGATAAATGCAAGTCGATAAAATAACCCATTTAAAAAAGCACTGTTTCACAATATGATCTACAAAAATTCTTTGAAATAATAATGAACAAGAAAAGATTTCATTGAAGTACTAGATAACGAAAACCATAAATTTTTATTAATTCTTCCATCCGCCTAGAAAAATGAAACATCAAAGACAAAATTGAAACTCTTATCAACAATGGAGAGCGACACAAATACTTATTTTTCGAGATACATCAATTGTAACGTCCGACAAAGTTTTCAATATTTTTTATCGCACAAACCGCTGTAGATAATTACTGTAAATTATTTCCATCATAGATGACGATGATGCCTTTCTTCTCTTTTGATTAGTTTATCTTAATTGCCGCGATAAATAACGTTAATAGCAAATATTAACTAATTGAATGAGGCCTAGATATCGACCTTAATCGCCTTATATTACAAACATCCTTAAGGATGTGACGAATGACAGTCTCAATCTATCACTATCTTAACACTTCAGTTTGCTCGAAATGAACTCCACGAACTGTTAGATAAATCAATTGGTGATAAGATTAACACTCCCAAAGAGTTCCCACGTAAGTGGCCATTTCAAAGTCGGAATTCTTAATCACTATAGTGTTTAACAGAGGAGAGAACGGTGTTGATCAATATTTACAAGGTGTCGAAAATGAGAAACAGAGGACTTGACTTTTCGGCATATCGAAGTCGAGTGGTCCATGCTTGATGATGTTTATCTTGCGTCCTACGAAATTTTTAAAATTTACGGGATAAGTACTCGACTAGCACGTTTTGAGAGGGTGTTTCTGGTTATCTTGTAGTGTTCGAGATCCGTTTTGTTTCATGATAACATAGCCCGATATTTCAAGGAA
Organism: Harmonia axyridis; assembly: GCF_914767665.1. NCBI lineage: Eukaryota > Metazoa > Arthropoda > Insecta > Coleoptera > Coccinellidae > Harmonia > Harmonia axyridis. Next base: position 9,508,792 of record NC_059502.1, read on the forward strand.
ATGTTTGGTGGTTTTTGTTCGCTACTATACCAATAATAACTTTCGGAATATACGAAGATTTTTATATGAATTGACATCAGTAAATTTGCAGGAAAAAATATAGCAATTTTTACATAACTCTTCTTTATTTTATATTCTATCGCAAAAAACCACTTCTACATTTCTGATGTATTGTTTGATGGTAATGACGTGGGTTCGGGGGTTTCACAAGGATCACCTATATCGCCTCGCCACTTTTATTTGTGTTCTTCATCAACGATATAAAAGCTGTTATGAAATTTTGATATGGAACTTTTCTTGCTAAATTGCTATTTTCCTTTGCTTGTGTGACACGTATCAGCCTCTCATCGTCTCAATCATTAATCATAGGTCGGTAGCTCAATCTATTCTATCAATTGTACCAGCCTCAGCTTCCAAAAAGTTAGGTCACATCACACCACCAGCCCAAAAACCGCACCAAATATTGACACTTCGATGAAGAAGAGGCTTTTCAATTCTTGGAGCTTCTGAGTCCCAAATGCGACAATTCTGTTTATTAATGTAGCCTTCTAGGTGAAAATGGGTCTCTCATCATGAAGAGGATTTTCGATAAAAATCCGAATCATTTTGATGCATTTCAAGGACCCCATCAGCGAAGATACGACGTTTTTGATCGACCGTCTTGAGTTCTTGTATTAACAAATTAACTTCAAAAGCCTTAGGACCTAGGTTTTCAAGCAAAATACGGTGTAAAGTCGTTTAGGAGTCGACAAACCTTATGGGTATTCCTCAACAGTAAAAGCTACATAAGCAATATTCTCAGTTGTTCTTGAACGATGCACATGGTTGTCATTCAGCATTCTTTACATCATTAGCTTGTACCAACAGCTCAAATGTCAAATTTCAAAAGCAGACAAAAAAAAAAGAAAAACCCTTCACTTAATAATCACTATCGCAGGCTGTGATATACTTGAGTATTTTTCAAAAGCACCTCTACACTGATAAACTGTATGGAATAATAATAATAAATGTAGCTTCATTGACGTTCAAAAATATACATGTATTTCATATAACAGAAAAATTGGCCTAAACTAAGGTTTGTGCGCCACTTTCTTCTGATACAATATTTGGCACATTAACTCAATATTATACTCTCGTACCTGGATAAACATTAGAACATCAAAAATCATTAAAACAGGTGATCAAGAAAGAAAAAAAATTAAGGTAAGCGATAAGTGCTTAGCAATTATATGGAAACAGATGTTCAAATGGAAAAAAGTTTTCTAAATATGGATCAATTATCAAGTATAAATCTCTCAATTTTTTGTTATAAATTTTAGAGTTATTAATCTGAAGAGATCTCATATCAACAGGTAGGATGTTGTACATTTTTGGCAACAGGTAAAGCAAGAACCTCTGGTTCGCATTTCTATTGAAAAGTGGTATCTCTAGATTTTGTATTTCATTTCCTCTGGTTTTATAATCGTGGGTTAGCGATGGAAATATGTGGCTTATCTTTGGAAGGTATATCAAGCAGTACAGACAATATATAGGTTGCGCAGATTCAATAGCTGGTTACAATCATAAAGGTCCTTGGTTGAAAAAAGCCTGGGTATATGGAATACCTCATTGAACAATCCTATTTGCAATATGGCCACACTTTAATGTGATCTGATAGGGTATTGAATGTAGTATATGAGAGAAAATTTGTTTATGAAATAAAATTAGGTGCAGGATGCTTTGCTATATGTCACATCAAAAATATCATTTTCCCAATAAGGACTATGCTACTAATCTCTTACTATAACTGTATATTAGGAATTGTCCTACACTTTACACTTGAAATTCTCATGAACATCAAAGACAGTTTTCAAGAGTTATCCCGGTTGAAAGAATTTGATAAAGTTTGTGTAGTATCTAATGAACAGATAGACTTTAGACACATTGTTTCAGACTCTATCCTGCATTCGCATTGAAAGTTATTTCTATTTCTATAGTTATTCATGAAATACTCTACATACGTATAAAATCATTAATATTCTTAAACTTCTCGAGATTCGTACGTGATAAATTTATTAAAATGACCGAAATTTGTGGATTTTGCGTTGAAAACGGTCTCAACCTTTGCAAATAAAAATTAAAAGCTCAACACCACGTCCAATTGAAATCAAAAGAAACCCAGAAAAGCAAAAATCTTGATTTTCATTTCGTTCAAAACGTCAGTCACGTTACAAACAAGCAAAATGTGTCTAAATTATGCATCCACACAATATCAAATTAAAATCACACCTATCAACTTCTACCGATCTTTTTGGAGACATAAGCATCGAGATAATAATTCATACAGAGTCCTCTGTCCCTGAAAACCTGGATATTCCAAGTTCTCTACCGATCCTGCTATAAGCAAGGCATTAAATAAGGCACGCTGGTGTGCCACTGATATACCCCATGATTTTTCTTGTTCTATTTCCAGAAATCTGAACCCGACTGGAATATTGTAGTGACAGCCAGGGGCTAATTAGTTACCCGAATTTGCATGTTTGTGTGAAGTTTCGTGCCTCTTAACGCTTTTCTGTTGTAAAAATATTTTTCGTTCGATTTAGGAGAGAGTATGCAGACGACACGATGTCTACTTCAGCTCGGTACTAAGGGAGTTTTGTTAATGGCATCGGAGTACATTGGAGGACTTAGGGGTGATTTATGAGGTCCATGCATTGATTTGTAGCGTTTGCTTATTAAGGCTTTTTCGATGTTTAGACTGTATATTTGTGTTTTTGTTTCATCTACTTTACCTATTCTTGGACTAAACTACGTTTTCTCACCTTGAGTTCAAAATGAAGAGATGTACTAATCGCCAAACCGAAAGCTTTTTCGTGATCTTCATAGTCGAATTAATCAATAAAATGATACAATATCCCTATGAATGAACTTTTATTTTTTTCAATTTTCTAAGGGTTAGGTATTTGCGGGATTGGATTCCCTAATCTCAATTCGATGAGAAAGACTCACCACAAATCTTACTGCGAAGCAGGGAATTACAAAAATATATAATAATTAGGGATTCACGGCTTGGCTTGATTTTGAAGCTACTTGACTTGACTTGATATTGGAAAACTACAACTTGACTTGAGCATGACTTGAAATCGAGTCAAGCTCAAGCCAAGTAGCTTGAAAATCAAACCAAGCTGAAAATCTCTACGTGAAATATAGGTAGTCGTTTCATTTTGATATCAAAATGAACCCACTTGGAAAACCCTTTAGCTCAGTAGCGGGACATATATTTATGGAATTTATTTCATATAATCCTCAAAGGATTTTCACCCTTGAGGATCAGCATCTCATTCTGCAACACCCTATATATTGAAATGAAACAAAATTCCGGAATGTTCAGCGTGATATTGAAACAGCCTTTTCTACGCCTTTCCACTCCTCTGGCAGAAAAAAAAAACGATTTAACTACAGCCCGCAAAATCCGTGGATTCAAATCCCGAATTTGAATAAATTTGGGAAAGAAGTAGGTCCTTCTAATCCTTCCCCCAATTGGCGTCGGTACGCCCGAAGACGTCTCAGACGCTGCTGTAGGAAAATAAACCCTAAAACCTCTAAGACACCTCTAAACGTCATTAAGTGAAGCGGCCGTAAACATTGTGGGTTTTAATGGAATGAGACCGATACTTCCCCGAATACAGGGCTGGACCAAAAGAAAATGGGTATATATTTGGGAAGAAGCATTTTTTTTTCTTTCGAGGGAAAACATTTTGTGATTTTGTTTGACTGAAGGGATTGTGTAATTTTTCTGAATATATTCTTATTTCATTTGAAAAAATTAATTTCTCTATTTCAGTATCGTAAAGAGTTCATTACAGTTCTAAAAATAGTGCTGTAATGAACTCATTACTCTCATAATGACATTTATCTTTTATATTTTGATAGGAATTTGTATAATGTTTATTTTCAATTGAATTCTCGAACATCACTTGCATCTTTATAAGGTAGGAATCCCAGGGTTTTATATCAAAATTACAATGAGAATGCAGAGTAAGCTTTGAGGGTCAATTGTAATCTCTCATCAGCAACCGACAAAATCTCTGTCTAACTGAAGTTAACATAAGTTCTGTAGGTTGATCTCGGTTGATATTCCCAAAAATATTGAAAACTGAACTATCATGATGACTACTGTCAGATGAAATGTAAGGACCCAGTTCAAATAAATTCTTCTATTTATGAAAATGTCAGAAATTTCAAAGCATCGCTGTACCGTTATCAACACGGAATTTTGCATGAAACTTCAAATGATTATTCTACACTATAGAGTAATAAACATAGGAAGAGGAAGTATTCGTAATTTTTACATGTCCCTAACATTGTTAGATTACGTTTTCGGATTGTGATATATTTTCAAATCCACAATTTCACTTTATCATTATGAATGTATATTGTATTGAATGAAATATATTCATTCGAGTGATTCCCGATTAAATATGCAAATTTTAACATTTGGAATCCGATATTTTTCCTAATTGTCGCATTTATAATAAACAGAATATTTATTATTTTTTGTATCTACCTGCTAAAATCCAAGGTTTGGCAACTTTTGCTCTCCTATTGTCATCGGCTGTTTCAAGTCGTTTGGTGCGCTTGAAGTTTGCTTTCTGAATTTTTGATATATTAAGGTATTTATTTCAATATATTTTGAGTTAATACGAAACTTTGATTCACTATGGAACATAAGAAGTGCGTTCTTTCTGGAGAAACTTGCGAATTGAGTAAAATATCGTATCACTGATATATTTTCATTTACGCGCGCTTCATGTCTAATTTGATAGTTGATATTGGGGACAAAATTTGCTTACTGAAAAAAGCATAATAATATGCTCCCTTTATCTATGTATATTACTCTGATTTCGACACCCAAATGATAATTTTCGTTTTGATCAAATTTGAAACTATCAAAAAAAACTAGATTGAATCGGCCACATTTATGAGATCCCTAGTCTGATTTTGCTCATTGATAACATGTTCTTGGCATTCAACATTCGAATCTACCCTGCGAATTTCAAATTTGTTAATCCTTCTGATCAAAAGTTATTGTGTGCATACATTGTCGAGCAGAACTAGACGGATTCATCATCAGTGACCAGTGGAATTCGAAAATTGCAGACATTGTGACGAAATAATAAACCGATCTGCTCAGAAATGGTTGCTGAAAAATGTCTTAGAACCTAGTATAGCTTCTACCCTATAAAACATTCAACTTTCTTCTAGATTCGTCTCTGGGTGGTCTCCCTTCCGTTCCCCCCTTTCTTCCAGGCTTGGCCAGGGGATTACCATCGCATTTGAATAAATACATAAATATTACATCACCGAATTGTGTATAATTAAATTTGGTACGATAGAAACCCGTTTTCTAGATGCTAATTTCGCGCTGATTGTAATAGATGTTCCCGTTTCAATTTACAGGAGAGCCGTTGTGTTTCCAGGACGAGTTTTACGGTTTCGGGGGTTTTGGAGGCTTTTCCTACGATCGTTTATGGACAACCATCTTCTCGCGGTTGAGGGAAATCCGGGAAATCGATGGCTTGTTTCGTAGGGAAAGATTGGAGTAGAACGTTGGCGCAGCAGCCATGTTTAATCGTTTATATATTTTGGGAAATTTAGCTGACACTGGCCTGGTTTCTAAAAGGCTGATCAGATTATCGTTCATCTAACATAAGTGTTAAGTTGATAGCAAAAATAGATTAGAAAGTTATGATCAATTCAATAAGACACTCCCAATTTTTCATAACAGGGATACAAGACGCTATAGTAAAATATTTATTTTAGCAGTAGTATGACATCAGTGATGACGAAACGGACATGTCTGTATCCGGCTTGAAAACGCACTAAAAACAGGGCAATTTCTAGGGTTTGTGTTGTCAACCCTATGTTTAATTGTACTCATTCTGATTGTGCGTATATATTCCATTCTCAATAATATTTAGTTTTGGCCGTTTTCTTTTGATGTTAGGCCAAATAGGGATTCACGGCTTGGCTTGATTTTCAAGCTAATTGGCTTGAGCTTGACTTAATGTCAAGTCAAGCTCAAGTCAAGTACTAGTTTTTCAATCTCAAGTAAGTCAATTATTTATTTATCAAGTACTTGAATCATATCAAGCTACTTGATTTCAGCATTTTTATTGTGTAGTGTCACATCAATAAAAAAAATGATCAAATGAGAAGGAACTTTGCAAAAAACACTTTTATGTTTCAAACTTATTGTATGAAGTAACCGAAAAAATCAACTTTTTCGAAATTGAAACATGAATTAAGTCACTATAAATCATTACAAAATGAAAAATGATGAAAAAATGAAGTTTCTTGATATTGAGAATCCTCCAGGCTTTGTTTGATTTCATAATTTTCCATCCAGGATCTAAGACAGATGAGGCATTTCAAAGATTTGTCGCCTAAGCTTTTGCGGGTTTTTGTAACTGTAAGAGCAGCTCTGGAAAATTGTCTTTCAACGGGAGCTGAAGATGCTGGCGTTGATAAAAAATCCTTTGCCATTTTGGCCCAGTTTGGAAAGATATTTCTGAAACTACCGAAATCTACTAATAGATTTTATAGAAATATGAGAAAACTTCTAATAAAGTCTCACTGGCGAATGCTTCACTATCTCGGCGCTCGAGGAATCCCCTTATTTAGTCTAATCGCGTACGAGATTGCAGAAAATATTACTTGCGACGCGTGTATATCAAGCTCAAGTAATATCTAGTAGCTTGATATCAAGTCAAGTAATAGACATCTAAAATCAAGTAAAGTCAAGCTCAAGTATGTAATTTTCACGAGCTTGATTTTCAAGTCGAGTAGCTGGTTAAATTGTCAAACTTGTTGAATCCCTAGTCCCAAATTTTTCGATACCGAATGAATCACTCAAAAAAAAAATTACTGAAGGGACCATTCGAAAAATATATCACTGCGGAAAAATTTAAATTCATTAGTTCTTGAGGTAAAGCATTCGAAGCAGCTTTGAGCAAGGCTCCGTTTCTGTGAAAGCGAGAAAAAACTTTAAGCTTTCCTAATTCATTTTAATCATTTTTCTGGACCTACCAAAACTCTAATGCAGAAAACATACCAAGTGATAATTAGGTAGGTACGTCAATACGCATTTCCCCAAAACACATGTCGAATAACCCCCCCAAACACTTACAAGGTGAGATATGAAAACGCACATCCCACATATCGTGAAGACCCTCAACTCGGCCTCTTAACACCCAATAAATCCAACCCACAATTTCCCAAACATGATCATCGAGAAGACGAAACATCTAGCCTCGTAAAATATAAGTTCCAGGCCTCCAGTTCTTGTTAACTATTTCCGTACACCTTACCAGAGCTGGGGACAAGTATGGAAGATGTCAGTAGCACCGACTCTCACTTAACACCAGATTACTTATCTGCGTCCTTCGGCCATCACCACTCAATAAACTCACAGCTTCAAGTTACCCAGACAACCTGGCCCATTTGTATGAAAATGTGGATACGCGTAGGCAGATGGCTGGTAGAGAAACTAGAAGCGAGTTTGACGAAATGTGCAGGTGATTTGGACATTAGTGGAAATGAGGTTTGTGTCGATAATGTTTTGGAGAGGATGTAACGTTAGGGTAGAATTAGATGTTGGGTCAAGTAACAAATTGCCAAATGTTTCAGTTTGATGAAAGTATCTTCAGGCTTGTAGTTGTTGCGCATAATGGGTAAATCGTGTTCGAGTTTAAAGCTGATAAGTTCTTCATTTGATTTTATATTACGTTAATACTTGGGAAAAGTAGACTGTACATTTCAATAAAGCAGAACAGAAAAACTGATTCTGAACAGTTTATATGGGATATTGGTTAATTGGTTCAGCTGCATACACACTGCAATTGAAACGTGTATGGTATTCAACATATACTTATCAATTGTTAATGCATATTTGTTATCTTATGTATAATAAATCCAAATCCAAACTGATGCAGAATAGCCATAAACCGATGAAAACCATGGTCAAGTTGAACGAATTGCGCTTCCAACTGCTTTACCATCTAGCTTCATCTCTAGATTAGGCTTCCAGTGATTACAGAAGGAAAAAAATTGGCACTAATGAAGAAGTAATTGTTGAGGTTGGAGCCTATTTCGAAAGCAAATATGAATCTTTATACAAAAAAGGTATTTAAATGTTAGAGGAACGTTGGACTATTGGAGTTCATGTATCAACCTTGGAGGTGACGAATTAAGTAAGAATTGGAAGAAAAAATGTATCTGGTGGATATATTGAGATCCTTGCCTTGAGGGGCTAAGTATAGAATTTTTAGATTTTTTTAAAGAGAAATGAATTGACATTTTATATCAGTTAGCTGTGGAGGTGGATGATGTTCCTGATTGAATTCTGAGCTGGGTAAATACTGAACCAAGTCATGTTATAAACTGAGGAATTTTGTTTTTGGGTTTGCATAGAAACGAGTGTAAATTGGTTTGGATCATAGAGTAATAAACATAGATAAAGGGATTATACGCAATTTTTACATGTCCCCAACATGGTTAGATTACGTTGCCGGATTGAGATATATTTTCAAATCCACAATTTTACTATATCGTTATGAAGGTATATTATATTGAATGAAATATATTTTTTTTGGTGATTCTCAATTATACATATGCAAATTTGATTTGAATATTTGGAATCCGATATTTTTCCTAAATGTCGAATTTATAGTATGCAGAATATTTATTGATTTCTGTATCTACCTGCTGCATTACAAGGTTTGGCTAGGAGATCAATAGTTGCTCTCCTAGTGTCATCCATTGTTTCACGTTGTTTGGCACGTTTGTTTTCTGAATTTCTGATATATTTAGGTATTCATCTCAATATAGTTTGAGTTGATATGAAACGTTGATTTTCTATGGAACATAAGAACTTTGTTCTTTGTGAGAAACTCGAGAATTGAGTGAAATATCGTATCACTGACATGTTTTCATTTCCGAGCACTTCATATAAAATTAGATAGTTCATGTTGGGGACAATGTAAATAACACATGCTCCTTCTATCTTAGTTTATAATTCTGAGGTTTGGATGATCTTATCATTTCATTTCCTATTATATAATTATTTTTGTGTATTATCTAAGTGATACGATGTATATTCCTTTTGAATCATCTAAAATTTTATATTCAAAATCATTAGCCTATTCTAGAATCAGAAAATACTGTTTAAAATATTTCTTCATCTAGAATAATTTCTTCTCAATAATCTGCTGTTTGGTATGGTTTGTACACTTCCAACATTGCTCTATCCAAAATCCATTTTTTATGTATCTTATTCAATGAATAATCTTCATTGTTACTTTACTAACTTACATATGAAGATTTTTCCACCAAATTAACAATGATAAAACTTGTATTAAAACCGAGTACTGCCCACTACCGAGCTTTCGATACAATCAAACAATTATTGCGTACTAAACCTGGATAACTTACGATCTATTTCGGGTGTTCTCTTGGGTTGATTACACTGAGGCTCATCTGGAATCATTTACGACTTGTTGACGAGTTATGAAAGCTTCATCACGGTCATTTCAACTCAGTCGTAAAACACCTCGAACGACCTAGGTTAGGAAGATACACGTACAGCTATGATCCGTATAACTTGTCATCTATGTATCTCATTTTAGTCGTTTGATTTTTTATTTCATCAGAGACACTTCTTTTCTATACCTACAATTCAATATATTAGAGATGAAGAGAAAATTAGATGAGCAAAATATTTTTCGAGAATGAAAGATAAATAAAAATATTTGAAGACAGTAGAAGGTATTTATCAAATTACCAAAAAAGAAGAGACAGCATATTTTGTGATCTCGTTACAAGAATGATATAATTGTCAATGCAAAAATTAGCCAACTCACATTATTTGAGCTTTGATAATTTGAAAAGGAGTTTTCGGATATCTCTTCAATCGATATGTTATTTGTGAATTTAGTATGTATGTATACCTATTTGTTTTAGCAAAGGCATGACGTCACGGATGGCTTATAGGATACTGTATTCACATTGGAAACGACCACAAAATCGAGCAAACCTCTTCTGTTATTAACCCTTGGGTAAGTTGCTAATGTACTTTTTTTGATTGTTAGTATTTATTCCATTTATAATAAGAATTGGTTTTGGTTGATTCCGATTCAATTTTCATCACTCATTCTTATGTTTATCAACCTTCATAAAATAATGATTTAAAAAAAAATTGAATGAATCATGATATTATGATTCTCCAATGAAACGTTCTACATAGAATCTCAAAATTCATTATGTCAGCAGTAAAACGCCCAGTAAAAGAATTGTTACCTTTTTTTTCGATTTCCCATTTTCCTACTATCTTTGACATATATGACATTGCTGAAATGAATCTTCGAATTATCGATTTCAAGATTTTTCAATAAAATGACCATCATACCGTATATTGATGTCTTATTACAATGCTCATCCCTGGAATTGTATCTTTCACTATAATTATTCGAAATTTATCCACCTAAAAGATAATTGTAAACCAACGACTTATGTAGATCATCAATATCTACAGCCTCCATAGATCTACCGGTTGTGGTTGTGTTCAAACTAGAAATGCGGTCAAGAATGCTTCGTATTTTCGAAAACAAGATTTAGCTTTTATCATCTGAATTAATTTTGTGTTCTTCGGAACACTAAAATGCCATCTTGATCTGATGTATTCGAAATTTTACGAATGGTGAATTTTATGATATTGTTTTGATATGGGAACATTAGCTGTTAATTATAGATTTCTGGATTATTATTGCGAAGAAATATTGAGATCAGTTAAGAATTAGTTGTTCGAATGTAAAATTCGTCTATTAGAGAAAAACATTAGTTTGCAGGAGAATTGGAAAAATATTCAAAAAACTGAACAGCGGTATCAACATTTCTCCTATGTCATGGTGAATATAATTTTATGCTGCCGATTTGGATTCTTTGGTTAATTATTTTGGAATACGAATGAAATTTTCAAAAATCATTCAGAGATTAAAATAAATGTAAGTATCTGAAATTTCGATATCTCAGAAGGTATAGATATCAGATTCCACTGAATTTTGGTGTTGATTTAAAGTTCATTATTGAGATGAGTTAACTGAAAATTTAACATCAGAATAGATGGATTATGACTAATTTGAATGTTCTTCTATTATGATCTATAAAATTGATTCATCGATTGAGAAAAATCGATCCTTATTATTTCTAAAAACTCTTTTCTTTAATGAAAAAAATTGTTTCGAAAAAGAGATAAATGATATTGAGCTGGAAGTATGTTGAAACAACAGATGTATGTGAAATTTCATGAAAAAATTACATGATTACGAATTTGAACAAGGACTCACTTCTCGTTGTTATTTCCTCATTTTGTATTTTTTTATTGAAGTCCTTGATTTTTAGCTTTGAAAGGTTCAGATCTCAGTGTTAAACATAGATAGAGGGGGCATATGTCATTTTCAGTATGCAAATTTTGTACCCAACATGAACTATCAAATTAGACATGAAGCGCGCGGTAATGAAAACATATCAGTGATACGATATTTTACTTAATACGCGAGTTTCTCCACAAAGAACGCACTTCTTATGTCCCATGGTGAATCAACGTTTCATATCAACTCAAAATATATTGAGATGAATACCTATATATCAGAAATTGAGAAGACAAACTTCAAGCGCGCCAAACGACGTGAAACAACCGATGACACTAGGAGAGCAAAAGTTGCCAAACCTTGGATTTCAGCAGGTAGATACAGAAAATAATAAGTATTCTGCTTATTATTAATTCGACAATAAGGAAAATATCGGATTCCAAATATTCAAATTTGGGTTTTTAATCGTGAATCACTCAAATAAATATATTTAATTCAATATAATATACATTCATAATGATATAGTAAAATTGTGGATTTGAAGATATATCTCAATCCAACAACGTAATCTAACCATGTTGGAGACATGTAAAAATTGCGTATACTATCTCTATCTATGTTCATTACTCGATGGTTCGGATTCTTGAATTGAGGAAAATTCCGGAGGCCAAAAAATTTCTTGAACGTTTTATAGAATATTTTTTTCCCCTTCATCTGTCATATTGTGAAATCTTCGAAGAGAACCGACTGGTAAGAGCAATCAACAACAAATTCATCATCTCCCCTGAAATTGAATCTCCAGCACTTCTCGCATAGGCAGAAACCTTCAAAACATCCTTTATTAACGTTGCTCCAGGGTCATGATCTAATAACTTCGCGACACTTCTAGTTAACGATGATCCAAGAATTCGGAGTCACTTGTCGGTCGCATTCAAATGACGTGTCGTATGAAATATAATTCAAAACGACCCGTTGGAAGACGTAATGGACCGTTTGAAACGGTGCCGCAGAAAAATATCTGCCCCAGAAATGAGTTCAGCTGAGGGTGGATCGGCTTGATGAAGTCTTTCATATGCGAACGGGGCTTAAGATATTTGATTATGTCTGAATATGGAGATGTGAACGATTCTTGATTACTGTAGGGTTGTTAGGTATGGGATGTTTGGTGCCTTGAGGTAGTTTCCAATGGGGACTGTTGTTTTGGATCGAATGGATTTTTCGTTTTGAAAAATTAAATTCAAATTTGAAAAAATTATGAATATTTTTTTCTATTTGAATCTATTTCGTTTCTAACAAAATCCCAAAAAATGTCAATTATTATTTTTATAACGGGTGTTTTTTTTCGAGGTCTATAACTTTAAGTTGGCATTACTGTTCAAGATGGCGACCGATTTAGCTGCTGTCAAGTGATTCATTCTCAGTTTGGTATGGCAATTTATCATGAATAGACTCACGCCTGAATAACGCTTGCAAATAGTGCAATTTCATTTCGAAAATAATGGTTCTGTGCGGAATACGTATCGCGCACTACGTCCATTTTATTTTGTTTAGCGATGAAGCGCACTTCTGGTTGAATGACTACGCCAAAAAACAAAACTGCCCCATTTGGAGTGAAGTGTCCCCCATTTGGAGTGTATGTCGAAAGAACTTAACACTCAGAAAAACTGCCTGTTGGGTGCGCTTTATGGGCTGGTGGAATCATTGGTCCGTACTTCTTCAAAAACGATGATGGCCAGAACGTTACAGTCAATGGTGATCGGTATAGAGCCATGATTACTAACTTTTTCATTCCTGAATTGAACAACCATGATGTCCAGGAGCTGTGGTTCCTACAAGATGGCGCAACATGTCACACAGCTCGTGCCACAATCGATTTATTGAAAGACACGTTTGGTGGCCGCCTATTTTCACGTTTTGTACCTGTGAATTGGCCTCCAAGATCTTGTGATTTAACACCGTTAGACTACTTTCTGTGATGCTATGTAAAGTCATTGGTCTATGCGGATAAGCCACAAACCCTTGACTATTTCGAAGACAACATTCGCCGTGTTATTGCTGATATGCGGCCACAAATGTTGGAAAAAGTCATCGAAAATTGGACGTCCAGATTGGACTACATACGAGCTAGCCGTGGCGATGATGTCAAAAATCATATTTAAAATGTAATTCCACAAAATTATCTTGCGGATAAATACAATCGAATAATCCATCGTTGTTTTATTGCAATTTAAAATTCTATAGCTCTAAAAAAAACCTCTCTAGCTTAACTTTCGAGACAAATTGGTTCAGGTGTGGCGATTCTTTTTCAAATGCTCTCATAGGTGATATTTGAAAGAGTTTTCGAAGTGTTTTTGTCGCGTCAGGAAGTCATTCATATGATAACATAAAATTCACATTGAACGAAACACTGAGCACAAGAAACTTCATTCATGGTGATTATGGCTCACTCTGTAGCTAGATATCTGAGAATATAAAAGTTGAGACAACGATAAGAGTCTCAAAATCGATTGGCATTTTGCCTGAAAGCTAATAGCATGCGATTTAAAAATGTAATTCATTCCAAGTTTTTCTGTATTAATTGGATATATTTAGGTACACTTGGTAGTTATAAACCTGTAAGAGAACTACTTTCTTTTTATGAGAAGTTATATTGTCTTATTATGAATTTGACTTTCATTCACCAAAATGCAAATACGAAACATTCGATTGCTAAAAAAATATAGTGACCTCATTACTTAAACAGTGATATCAAACAGAAAGTTAAAGTTTCAGATCTTTTTTTCTTCAGTGGCTCAATAAAACTTCATTCTAACCCATCACACAAGGGTTGAAATTAATTTAGCAGGGTGATCCCCAATAATTTTGATCAAATTTTTTCCACCCAGTATACCAGTGAAAAAGCTTTCAATGAAAAGGTCCATATAAAATGATTTCTTGTTTCACAGCATTGTATAGACAAAACCTTTTAGAGAAGAAAATATACTGGAGAGTTTTGAGTATATTTCTTTTGATGAATTGGTAAAGGGCCAATTCAAAATCAACCATAATGGACTTCCTAACAAGGGATTCACAGCTTGACTTGATATTCAAGTTACTTGACTTGAAATCAACTCACGTTCAAATTTGGTAGCAGTTTTTCAATATCAAGTCAAGTACTTTAGAAATAAATATTTGTCATTGAAAAACTACTACTTGACTTGAACTTGAGTTAATTTCAAGTCAAACCGAAGTCAAGTAGCTTGAATATCAAGTCAAGACGTGAATCCCTATTCCCAACCCAAAAGGATAATAAATATTATCAGATTTCCTGAACCTACTCCCGTCATAGAAATATATCCGAAGTATGAAAATCTCCTGATACTCTATGACCGACCCTGTAGCTTGTCGCCGGTCTACGGTGGCGTTGAAACAACGGACAAATCGAAGGAACACGAGGACACAGGTACACTTACCTTGTTGGATCATCGAGTTACCTGAGAAAAGGCGGGGCCATGTTGCCGACCACTCCTCTATTCGTATCGGCAACCAGTTCCTAAAAAAATTCTGTTAACAAGCAAGGCCCGATTTCAAGATGGCCGCCCCGCTTTGGCGACAGTCTGGTGTCGTCGACGTCCTTTTGTTTTTTCCTTGTTCTTATTTTAATTGGTGTAACATACAGTGGAAGCGGTTAGGACGTGCTTTGTATCGCTTACCGGGGGATTAAACTGCCTCTCCACCCCCCTCTACAGCCCTCTCCGTGCCGAGTGTGGGTCTTCTTTTTTCCCTGATATATGCGATGTTTACAGATCGTAAAATTTTATTTTCGATGAAAGATCGGATTGGGAGTTTCGTTAATTTCATCTGGTTTCGTCTGGTTTATGAGCTTACAGAGCTTCGAAATTCAATCGTTCACTTAATTAGGGACGGGTTTTTTTTTATTGCTCTCTCCGTGGAACTTATTTCGATGCTACAACTAGATTGTTCCTTTGTTGTAACCCAATATGAGGATAGATGAACTCTTTAGAATCCATATCCTATCATTGGACGGAGTATGTCTAAACCTAACCTATGGTTTGTCTTATAATGATAACGTGGAGTTCCACAAGGCAGTAGTTTTGGTCCCTTTAGTTTCATTCCATACATATTTGATTCGCTGATAACGC
The DNA here is from genome assembly GCF_914767665.1 of Harmonia axyridis. Lineage (NCBI taxonomy): Eukaryota > Metazoa > Arthropoda > Insecta > Coleoptera > Coccinellidae > Harmonia > Harmonia axyridis. The sequence goes on from NC_059502.1 coordinate 9,524,339, forward strand.
AATATCTACCAAAATATGCAATTAATCATCAAGCCAAGTAGCTTGACATTTTAACCAACTACTTGACTTAAAAATCAAGTTCGTGAAGAATTACATACTTGAGCTTGACTTGACTTGATTTTAGATATTTATTGCTTGACTTGATATCAAGCTACTTGATATGACTTGAGCTAGATATGCACGCGTCGCACGGCATATATTTCTGCAATCTCGTATTCCCCTAGACTAAATAAGGGGATTCCTCGAGCGCCGAGAGACTGAAGCATTTGTCCGTGTGACTTTATTAGTAGTTTTCTCACATTTCTATTGAATCTATTGATTGATTTTGGTAGTTTCAGAAATATCTTTCCAAACTTGGTCAAAATGCCCAAGGATTTTTTCATTAACGCCAGCATCTTCAGCTCCTGTTGAAATACAATTTTCCAGAGCTGCTCTTACAGTTACAAAAACCCGCATTAGGTAAGGCGACAAATCTAAAGGGTGTTTTTTTTAAAACTATAGAAATTTAAATTGCAATGAAACAACTATGGATAATTCGATTGACATGAATTTCATATATCCGCTAGATAATCTTGTGGCATTACATTTCAAATATGGTTTCTGGCATATGACCGCCACGGCTGGCTCGGATGTAGTCCAATCTGGACGTCCAATTTTCGATGACTTTTTCCAACATTTGTGGCCGTATATCGGCAATAATACGGCGAATGTTGTCCTCCAAATGGTCAAGGCTTTGTGGCTTATCCGCAAAGACCAATGACTTTACATAGCCCCACAGAAAGTAGTCTAGCGGTGTTAAATCACAAGATCTTGGAGGCTAATTCACAGGTCCAAAACGTGAAATTAGGCGGTCACCAAACGTGTCTTTCAATAAATTTCAATAAAAGTGTTTTTTGCAAGTTTACTTCTCATTTCATCAGTTTTTCATTGATGTGACACTACACATTAAAACTGTTGAAAGTCAAGTAGCTGGATATAATTCAAGTACTTTATAAAGAAATACTTGACTTAATTTGATCTTGAAAAACTATTACTCGACTTGAGCTTGACTTGGAATCAAGCCAAGTAGCTTGAAAATCAATCCAAGCCGTGAATCCCTAAACCGAATTACCTCAATCCGACAAACGCCAACCGGCTCGGCGCTTGAACTGACCCATGTGGGCGACCAAATACCTTCATGTTCACGTCCGAATTTCATTCACAAAAAGAGTAACAATCGTTTCTGGCTTGTCGTCGCCGTGGAAACCGGCTGTTGTAGATTTAATCGGGGAATATCTGTCTGGCCTTCTTGACGCCAGGGACCATGTTCGGTCCAATTATAACACCTCGACAACCCGATGAGCGCGATGGGCAGGCCTACAACAGGACCCAATAAAAGTTTATGTCCCCAGATAGGGTTTCTTGGTCGTAAATCGACTGAAAAAAGTCGAGAGGAAGAGATTCATCAAAGTTTGGTGGAGATAAGAGAGGGCCAGTTTTCGGGGTTGGATTCTGCAAGAGTGTATGCTGACTTGGTTCGATTATTTTTGCTTGGAGCGATCGAAGCGACGCGATTGCGGAAAGTTGTACTGATGTTATGATGGGAAGGGACTCAGGTAGTCTTTGGTGATTTGGAAGTGGAGAGGAGTCTTGATGAATGAAGAAAGCCTTTCCGGTATTCTATAGGATTGACACTGTTGCAAAAAAGACAAGAGAAAATAGTTTTTTCAAAGTAGATATAAAGAGTGTTTTTTTCAGAGCTATAGAACTTTTAATTGCAATAAAACAACGATGGATTATTCGATTGACATGAATTTTATTGATCCGCAAGATAATCTTGTGGCATTACATTTTAAATATGATTTCTGGCATATGACCGCCACGGCTGGCTCGGATGTAGTCCAATCTGGACGTCCAATTTTCGATTACTTTTTCCAACATTTGTGGCCGTATATCGGCAATAACACGGCGAGTGTTGTCTTCCAAATGGTCAAGGGTTTGTGGCTTATTCGCCTAGACCAATGACTTTACATAGCCCCACAGAAAGCAGTCTAGCGGTGTTAAATCACAAGATCTTGGAGGCCAATTCACAGGTCCAAAACGTGAAATCAGGCTGTCACCAAACGTGTCTTTCAATAAATCGATTGTGGCACGAGCTGTGTGACATGTTGCGCCGTCTTGTTGGAACCACAGCTCCTGGACATCATGGTTGTTCAATTAAGGAATGAAAAGTTAGTAATCATGGCTCTATACCGATCACTATTGACTGTAACGTTCTGGCCATCATCGTTTTTGAAGAAGTACGGACCAATGATTCCACTAGCCCATAAAGCGCACCAAACAGTCAGTTTTTCTGGATGTAACGGTGTCTCGACATATACTTGAGGATTAGCTTCACTCCAAATGCGGCAGTTTTGTTTGTTGAAGTAGCCATTCAACCAGAAGTGCGCTTCATCGCTAAACAAAATAAAATGGACGTTGTGCGCGATACGTATTCCGCACAGAACCATTATTTTCGAAATAAAATTGCACTATTTTCAAGCGTTGTTCAGGCGTGAGTCTATACATGATGAATTCCCAAACCAAACTGACAATAAATCACTTGACAGCTCTCAAATCGGTCGCCATCTTGAACAGTAATGCCAACTTAAAGTTATATACCTCGAAAAAAAACACCCGTTAGATTGTTCCCGAGAATTTAGGAGGTTTCTTCTTCTGAAGGGACGTGTATCTTTACACTCAAGTTTCCCAAGAAATAAACATTGAATTTCTTATAAATCCCATATAAACCTATAAATCCAAAACTACCTAAGAAATATTAGGGTTAAGGCTAACCAATATTTACATCACTATTGTATCGTATCTTCAAATTCAACAGTGATCAACAAGGTCGAATTAGGACCGTGAAGTCATCATGAAAACATAACAAAATAAAAATATGAGCATACATCATACTTGTTTTCTGCAGACCTCAACAGAATGCCCTAGGGAAAGAAATTTGGATCTAATGATTGTCGAGGTTGAAGCCTATTTTGGAAGCAAATATGAATTTTTCTACAGAAAAGGTTATGAAAAGTAAGGAGAGCCTTGAAGTACACGTACCATCCTTCAAGGTAACTTTGTTGACAAATGAAGTCGAATTTTTAAGAAAGATAGTGTTTTCACTGGTTAATCCTGCAACTTGTTGAGAGAAGTGTTAAAATGATTCAATCAAATCTTTACGAAGCCTATAATAAATTTACATAGGTTAATCCCGAAGTTGCCCAAACTACTAAACCAGATTCTACCGACAATATTCCAATAATCCAATCGAGTATCTCCACTCGAATCTATACATATCGAAAACAGAAATCAACCAGTTCACCTCTCAACGCAAAATACGAGGAGCGTACACAAAACAGCATCACTCCCAACCTAAACTGCTCTTTTTATTGGTACTTCCACCGTCTCCAATGCTCAAGTAAACCACTTGGAACATCAAACGATCATTCCCAACAATAAAATTGTTCCACTTCTTCCACGCAACTTGCCGAATTGAAAATTCCAAGAACTACTACCGACATTATGTTACCGGAGGACAAAAATTGGTTACGATAAAAAACCAGTTTTATTGTTTTAGGACTCGCTAATATATGCCTAATTAGACCGTTTTCATTTATATTTTTTTCTGGACGAATGCATAAAAGTCCGTCGTCTTGATGTAGGTGTTCTCTGCCGTCTTCGAGATCGTGTTTTAGATAAGTCTACACCATCTAGTGGCAATGATATATCGGTCGTATCCAGAGACAACAAAGTACTTATCTGAGCTCTATGGGTGCAGTGGACCTGTACAGTTTATGCAGTCGTTTAGAATTCATTCAGCCTTCTCTGGGCTTCATCACTTTGTGTGTTCTTAATTATGTTGAAAATATACCTAGTTTGGAGGAAATTGATTTTTAATTAGGTGGACAGGTGACAGCTCTCAGGTACGTAAGTAGACAATATAAAAAAAAATAATATGAAATGAATATGTTCATTCATTTATTTATTAACGGACAAGCCAATTATACAATTACAAAGAGAATATCTTTCAAAAAAAAGCAAAAATACATGCATACATATGACAGCAGTCATGATGAAAAGAAAATAAAACGATATTACAACTATTTTACAGCTCAAACATGAACAGCTCAAGCCAGTTGTGGTGAGCGTTTTCCCATTGTATTATTGAGGGACTCATTAACCTGCAAAATGAAATTTTGAAAACGTCACTATTTCTATTTATTCTTATAGTTCTTACATAAACAGTGAGTGGAGTAAGCTCAAAAATTTGAGGACAATCAATATTGCTATTGATAATTTTATGAAGGGTTCAGACTGATTTCCAGTCTTCTATGTGTTCTGATATTCAAATTCAGAGCCTTTAATGATTGTGGGTAATTGTACTCATCCCTATTCATTTCCAGTATCTTAAGAACTAATTTTGGTTACTCTCCAAGAAATTTATATCAAATTTGCAGAATAGCAACCATTTGATAGAATTATATTCGAGTATGGATCTGACCTGTACACAATAAATAATCTTGATAGCTGAACGAAGAGAACAAATAGATAGATAATAATATTGGTTCCAGGTTAGATCCCTGGGGTACCCACGAAGAAACTTTAATTGCATCCGATAGTGAACTCTCATATTTGACATATTGAACTCTACCAATGAGATACCCTAAAATATTATTATATTATATGTATTAATGAATATGAAAGTTTATTGAAGTGATATATGTGCGGAAGTATATGTGATATCACTGGTAACCAATGTGAAGGTGTGGATCTAATGGTTTAACTGATAATTCTCATAGAAACGTTGAGGTGTGCAACAATTTTATGAAGATGATCACTTATAAAAGTTTAATGAGTCTTCTTGATGAAGGATATTTAATATAAATCAAATAATTTGACAACTTTGTGTCTAATCCTTCACAATAATATATCTGTATGATATATTCAGTTTATTTTTGTCTTGGAATATATTCCAATTCTAAAAATGACAAATTTAATAATCAACCAAAAGAAAAATTCAAAATGACTAAAATTGTACAAATTGAGTAAACGGTTAATAAATTGAACAACTAAATTAACATAAAGACAGACGTACGTTTCGGAATTTTTGTATTTAATAATACAATTTTTCCTCATCAGTGCCTTATAGTTCAACGGAATTATTAAATTTACAAACTTACCACGTGTATATCTACCTCAACAAAATTGCAAGTAAGAAACCACTAACTAAACGTAATGGTTGCTTTTGTGAGGATTCACAGAACAAGCCATTACTTAAGGTAGTCATAGATTTCTTCATTGTTATTCTTTTGAAATACATATACACATCGACATTTACAATTGAATAAACAATTTCAGAAATTCTAAATTTATCAATTGGTTGATACTGACTCTCTAATCAATAAATGATTACATCAAATTATAAAAGTTTAATGAGTCTTCTTGATGAAGGATATTTAATATAAATCAAATAATTTGACAACTTTGTGTCTAATCCTTCACAATAATATATCTGTATGATATATTCAGTTTATTTTTGTCTTGGAATATATTCCAATTCTAAAAATGACAAATTTAATAATCAACCAAAAGAAAAATTCAAAATGACTAAAATTGTACAAATTGAGTAAACGGTTAATAAATTGAACAACTAAATTAACATAAAGACAGACGTACGTTTCGGAATTTTTGTATTTAATAATACAATTTTTCCTCATCAGTGCCTTATAGTTCAACGGAATTATTAAATTTACAAACTTACCACGTGTATATCTACCTCAACAAAATTGCAAGTAAGAAACCACTAACTAAACGTAATGGTTGCTTTTGTGAGGATTCACAGAACAAGCCATTACTTAAGGTAGTCATAGATTTCTTCATTGTTATTCTTTTGAAATACATATACACATCGACATTTACAATTGAATAAACAATTTCAGAAATTCTAAATTTATCAATTGGTTGATACTGACTCTCTAATCAATAAATGATTACATCAAATTATAAAAGTTTAATGAGTCTTCTTGATGAAGGATATTTAATATAAATCAAATAATTTGACAACTTTGTGTCTAATCCTTCACAATAATATATCTGTATGATATATTCAGTTTATTTTTGTCTTGGAATATATTCCAATTCTAAAAATGACAAATTTAATAATCAACCAAAAGAAAAATTCAAAATGACTAAAATTGTACAAATTGAGTAAACGGTTAATAAATTGAACAACTAAATTAACATAAAGACAGACGTACGTTTCGGAATTTTTGTATTTAATAATACAGATGATCACTATTAAACCACACAGAGCAACAGTATTGAGCAGCAGAAAAAAACCAAGGCCAAAGTTGCCTTAAGTAGAGTACTGGCATCAGCACACCATGATGAAGCAGCTATTTTTTTATTTCAATTTCATATTCACTAAATCAATGGAATTTTATGCAAAATTTAAATGAATAGTTTGTCAGAAATATTTTACTCAATATGACTTCAATCGAATATAAACAAAGTCAGTTGCAAAATATTGACAGTAGAGTTCCTGCAAATTTTTGTATCCATAGAGGATGTTAGTTTGTTTTCACTTTAGATTTAAACTACATTCTAGCTTTTTCAACTGATGAAAAAGAGCAAAATTTATTTAGCATAATTTTTTTGGGGAATAGCATTAAACACGTATTGCTCCAGAAAGAAAAACAATCCAACGCTACACGGCCTGTATATTCGCCATGTATTTCATTTCTTTTCATAAAAGAAGACATATTTGACACCCACAGAGAGGAGCTCCCTTTTCTTTTCAATAAAAATTATGATCGACACGGTTTCTTTAATATTGTTCTGTATAAAGGGAGAATGTGGAGATGACAGGCGTCTTTATCTCCTTGGGGATGCAGAGACGCCTGATACTAGCGTCCCGCTGGGTAGAGGCGCGTTATGATAGGGTGTTTTCAATAAAAACCCAGGATCTACAGAGTGAAAGTGTTCTTTTAGGATCACCACGTAGGAAGTTCTGTGGATGAAAGTAAAGACAAACTGCCTTTGAATTTGTCACGGATTCTATATTCATTGACTATTTGGAGAATATACCTACTATCATGCAGTAAAATTTTGATTAGATCTGGTTGAAAAAGTTTGACTTCATTTGATTCAACAGAAATAAATTTTTTGTAACTTGTCTAAGCATCGCGAAAATTTTAAGATCCCTAAGAAATGCAGAGAGAAATTGGGTCAAAAGACCAGGCAGATGGAAGAATTGACACCAGTTAATTTTTCTGAATTTTTGGTATTTTGTACCTCTGCACCCAACTCAAGAGAAAAAATCTTCGAAGACCCTCGATCTCTTTTTTCGAAATAATTAGATATCAGAAAGCAGAAAGTATTCAATTCGAATTCTATAGAATTAGATAATGAAGCATGAAATGTATTGAATTCAAGCGGTGAAAACTAAGATAATTGTGAGTCTTACTTTTGACTTTTATTATCGTTAAATTCTGAAGTTTGGCAGGTACTTTTCGTCTTGAATTCGTATCACTTATTTTTTTTTGTTCGGCCATTTGTACCATCCTTTCTCTTCAGCAACGGTTGACGACTTTATAATTAAATACTTGAACAAAAAAAAGAACCAGAAAGGTGTGATAAATATCAGTTTCCATTAAATTCATTTGGATTAAGCGACCCATTTCAAAATCTGAAACTGAATGGATAGCTTGGTAACCACTATGAAATTTATAAATTGGACAAGTATTCACCAAGTGGTCAATGGTTTCTTCTACACCACACTCACATAGTTGGCTATCAATAGAATGCCATTGGAAGAGCATATTATTACAACAACCATGACCGCAGTCCTAACTCAAATTTCTTAGGTAGATTGAAACCTAGAACTTTCTCTGAAAGATCAATGATAAGATTTTTGTTGAAGACATTCCGAACGCCAATTTTCCTCGTCACTTTCATTATTAAGGACGGTATTAATCCATAAAGGTTTGCGAGACTTTAATATGGCAGTTCTAGTATCTGGGAGGTAAGACAAAATTGAAAATAAGTTCGGGTAGATATGAAAATTTTCTCAAGATTTTTTTATTGAGACCTGTCTACGAATATGAGGCGGGAGTACATGTGATAGCCCTTGTAATCAATGTGAAGGTATAGATATAATAGTTCCACTGATAATTCACGAGCACTGTTAAACCGAACAGAAAAACAATATTCAGCAGCAGGAAAAACCTAGGTCAAGTCTGCCGTACGAAAAGTGCTGGCATCAGCACCACATGAAGAACCAGCAAATTTTTGAAGGATGCTGTAGTACAATTACAAAAGAGTGTAGTAAAAATTTTCTCGCAGAATGCAATAAGGAACCAGTCGTGTTCTGCCAAATATACTTCAATAGAGTTTCACAGAATAGTATATTATTCAACGAGCGGTAATGTAGGTCATAACTCACGCAGATGAAGTTTGCAGCATGAGCCGCAGGTGAGTGCTGTAATTCATCAAGTGAATTATGACCTACATTATCGCTCGCTTATGTACTCGACCCCGAGTACAAGAGAGATGGAAACTTAGTGTCGCCAATCACAATTGAAGTAGCTTCGGCTAGCTCGAATCCAGTACAGAGTACAGAGATAGAACTTTATTGAAAAACCTTAATAGTTGCCTATAACAATGGTATACAAATTTTAGATTGTAATAAGATATTTTGTTCATGAAATTAAGAGTCAATTTTGACCAACCAGTAAAAATTTTTGACTTTTTTGCTTCTGTGATTGACGTTTAAGAAATTACGAAATTTTAAATTCTCTATATTGATTCCCTTATTCATTTGGGTGTGCTTCTTAGCATGCAGTGGAAAGTCCATAGAGACGATGCTTCCTTAATATTAAATGCTATGTTCACTAAAATATACCAAAAAACATTCCCTGTAAACGATGACTTGATGTCCTGACTGCTACACCGATCTTGAAAATTTTTGTAAACTCCTTTATATTTTTTTTCGAGCAAGTTATTCTATATGGTAACATTAGCTGTTTTTCTTTTGGAAATGTATATATAATATTTCATCTTCACTATCTGAATTAATCGTTTTCAGCAAACCATTCACAATAATTAGATATCAATTTAATATGAAAACTCCAAAATTATAAAAGTGACATTCCCTCGGACATTCCTCCGCTCAATAACAATAATGGAATGTTCCCCTTCGAACAATCGAATAGAAGCAGAGAAGTATAGAAGCACAGATCCATATTCTCCGATTTATTATAGTGAGTTATTATAACTCACGCTGTTTGTTAATAGATACTTGTAATTGCTCAAAAGCAGTTGAATAATGAATATATAATTCAATAGGAGTAGATACAGTTCAATTCTCAACATCACCTCAAAAAGTCATTTTTTTGCACACGAATTTTTTTCCGAGTCGTCCGCCCGTCATCCTGCTTTCAATAATCGCCGTATCCTGGCGAATATGTAGATGACAGGCGTCTTAATCTGCCTAGCGACAAGGCGGTGGCGTGAACGGTGCGTCCCCCTACGAAATTACGTCTCTTGTAAAACCACGCGGCTGACTCGTTTGCATAAGTTTTATACTTCCTTAGATTAACAGCCCCGGCAAAGTATAATGGAATCGGCTCCGGAAGAAAAAAGTGGGGGCAACTTCCGTCAGTGCCGTATTGAATTTTATTCACTGGTTGTTTTTTTTCTTAATTAGAATGTCGGCATCGACTGCTTGGTCATTAGCTGGTTAGTAAAAGTTAGTTGAAGTTGAAATAATTAGTAAAGATGAAAATTTTATAAAAGTAAAATCATTGTTAAGATAAAAATATTATAAAAGTAAAATAATTACAAAGTAAAACTCGAGGTCAAAAAATTCGAATAAAAACAAGAACAAAATCCGGTAACTAAATTTGATAAAATAAATTGGACAATATTTGGCTTTTATTTTACAAAATTCAAATATTTACGATACCTACCTACTAGATGACATAGAAAATATGAGAAAACACTGACTGACTTTAATTCATGCGCCAATTGCACCCTTCAGAACATATGACCATTCAGACTCCAAGTTCCAGCCTCGGGAATATTATCAATTTTTTTTCGAAATTTTATGATTTTACCTAAAATTTATGAAATAATGTCCTTATCGCCCAACTGCAAGCATTTTTGTGATTTACATATTCGAATCAATGAATAAAATGATACAATATTCCCATAAAGGAACTTTTAATTTTCTTCAATTTTCTAAGGGTTAGGTATGGAAAATTTCACGGAAATTTTTCAACAAAAAATTTTTCAGGTGAGATCGAAATTCGGCTTATTAGAAATCATCAATTCTTGCACCGCTCACCGATTCTTCGTAGAGCTCACGGTTTCGAGGAAATTTGAACTCGAAATTTGGGAAAAAATTTAATTTGCTCGAAAAATCGTTATATCTCTTGAATTATTCGTCACAGACCCCTCAGATAAAACGTTTCTCAAACATGGAGTTCTGATCTAAAACATAGTGAGGCTTCAAAGGCGTTGCTCACGCCCAAGAGAAGTTCCAGCCTCGGGAATATTATCAATTTTTGTTTGGATAATTTTAGATTTTTACCATTAATTGACAATATATTTTTGAAATCAGGAAAAATTAAGCTTTCAAAAAATGGCACATAAATCTAGTGTTCCCATTTGAAAAAACATAACTTTGGGTCATAGCTTCGTAATTAAAAACCCTTTTGAAAAGACAAGCTCGCCACTGGATTCTACGTAAAAAGGTGCCTGTATAATGTTTTAATTTCAGAACTCTATTATCAATATTAGCGGAGATATAAATGTTTTTTGATATCGCCATTTTTCCAATTTCCGCTTATAACTCGAAAACAAAAGAAGGTAGCCAAAAATGAATGCTACTATTGTTAGTTTCTCAGAAAAAGAGACCGAGAATAGGTATTAGATTTTGTCTATCTCCTTTGGTTTAAAAGTTGTAGTGCTAAAAGATCGAAATTTGCCCACCCTGTACTTATCGCCCAAATTTTTTCGTGATATACATAGTCGCATCATTCGATAAAATGGTGCAATATTCACATGAAGGAACTTTAATTTTTTTTTCAATTTTCCAAGGAAAATTTTACGAAAATATTTCTACAACAAATTTTTCAGGAGACTGAAATTCGGCTGATCAGAGATCGTCAAGTCTGGTACCATCCACCGATTTTGCGTAGACCTCACATTTTTGAGGAAATTTGAACTCAAAATTTTGGAAAAAACAGAAAAACCTGAAGTTCCATCCAAAAATAGTTATATCTCCTAAGCAATTGGTCATTGACCCTTCGAATAAAAACGTTCGTCAAACATCGAGTTCTGATTCAAAACATATTGAGGTTTCAAGGGCCGTAGCTCATGTTTAGGAGAAGTTCCATTCTCAGGAATATTATCCATTTTTTTTTTAAATTCCAGAGTTTTCAAAATTATAATTCAAATGATTGATTATATTGTTCATACCACTTTATATCATATTCTCTGCTTTCTTACGATACCTAGTCTGTAAAATTGAAACAGCTGATTTTATCCAATGAATCCGCAGACCAGGGCAATACAAGTCCTATGAATTCAATTCCGTTCGAAGAGTGAAATAATATTAATTTTTTTTTCAAATTTTTTCTACAAGAGTCACATAAACTAAAAACATAACACAATTCTTCTTATCCAGCTAAACGAATTCTCTACAGATAGGACGCAGTCGCAACTGTTGCCCAAATAACGATGTCGAATCGCCAGACAGCGTCGTCTGCAGAAAAAACTCCCTAATCTACGACACCATAAAATAAAATTCAGAAAATTGCGTGTCGCCTCCCGGCCTGGATGTAGTGGATATTAAAAAACTTGCAAAAGTAATCATAACGCTATCCCGGCAAAACGGCGGGGTTGGTAGGGGCGGAAACGAGAGGGGGGGGGGTGAGTGAGAAAATGTAGCGAGTTTGTTGAAACTGTTAACGAATCTGGAAATCCCTTAAAAAGTGATCCCAACTTTATAAAGTCCCGGGATCCGATAGAGAGCGTGGAGAGCAGAGCGGTCGCCATAAAAATTAAGCTTCACACAGCATCCGCGGCATTCATTACTGCGCCGCATAACCGTAAAAAACCACCCCTTACCACCTTGATCGCCTCCTTCGCTCGCCCCAAGATTTGCACAGGCCTGGACTGGATTTTTTCTATGGGAAGTATCCTGGAATTTTTAGCAACAGCAAAATAGACACTTTTCAGCGAAATAACGAACTGCTAGGGTACCTAAGATAGATTGTTCATGACCCATATGCATTACTATTTTATATGATTGACTTTACTGTGCATACTTTTTCATACTACAAAATTTTCACATTTGCTTATGGCCTCTGGAACATGGAATTTGCTGGCCCCAAAAATCGGAGAAAGAATTAGTCAAGGAGATGTTGTCCGGAACTATCTTGTCTAAGAATCACATACCTAGGCAGACCAGTTCTTAATCCTAACGCTTCTAAGGATGTTTTTACATTTGCCAATTGCCAGGAGTAGGCTGACTTTAAACGTGGTCGAAAAACTACCGACGGTTCTCAACGTTTTGGTCGCCATAAGTCAGGATGGCAGTGTATTCTTTATTTCAGGTTGTCCATGAGAAAGCTTTGCTCAAAATGGGTGAAGTGTTTGCTCACCGCTGGTCAAACTTAAGAACCCATTGGCGATTCCGACCGCTGTTTAGGGATGTTAAAGCAGAAAAGACCAGATTTTAGGGTCGATGTGTGACAGTGTATGAAACAAGGACTCATCACTACAAAGTCAAAGTGAGCGTCAGCTGAGTGAAAATCAGTCGGTGGAAGCCTTCCAAGCACCAAAATCTCAAACATCACCTGGCAGGGTGTTATTGGATCGATTCAATGAAGAAATTAAGAACAAACGTCCTCAAATTCAAAAGAAAAAGCCTCTTTCTCCATGGTCAAATTGATCGAATTGCGTTTCCATCTGCTTGACCAACTAGTTTATTCTCCAGATCTGGTCTCCTATGATTAGTGCCTTTTTGCATACCAGAGAATGTAATTTGGCTCTTATGGAGAATTGACAACCGAGGTTGAAGCCTTGTTCTAAATAAAGACAAATATTTCTACAGAAGAGGTATTGAAAAGTTGAAGAGAATCTTTGGAGTACATGTATTACTTTTGGAGGGGATTCTGTTGACTAATAGAAATAGAATTTGAAAACAATGTGTCTTTACTGGTTAGGTCCGGAACTTGTTTCAAATGTTAAAGGACCTCCCTAGAACTGATTTAGCAAGGTATTAGAACAAAATACCAAAATGGCCGCAGTTCTAAAAGACAGCTCCAGCAAATCAATACCAACACTCATCTGATCTAAATCTGTAAAAGCTTATTTCGTTATGTACTTTCTCTTTGTTAACTGCCTTTTTTTCCCAAAAGTTTCACATGGTTGGACTGTGATCACAATGTGATGCAGAAACCCCTTCTGTCTTTGATTTGCAAGCAGCTGTTCCACAGGCAAACAAACGCCGTTCTACATATCTCAGCTTCAAATCGTAGACCTTTTGAAATGGCTCGTTGTGTAATTCCCAATGATCCTGCCAATTTTTGTTGCATTTGACACTCTTCTTCATAAAGTAATGCCTCCAATTCTGCATTTTCGAAAACCTTCTCTCTTCCACTGCCATGTTGGTATTCGACGTCAAAATCATCGTTCTTGAAGCGTTGAAACCACCCTCGGCACGTTTTTTCACTAAAAGCGGCCTCGCCATAGGAATTTTAGAGCATTCGATGAGCCTCAGCCGCAGATTTCTTGATATTAAAGCAGAAAATTGAAACCTCCCTCAAATGAAGAGAATTTGGCTCGTAAGCTAGCATGATTAAACAAGAACAACTTTATGATGCAGACACAATCGACTAAAATTTCGATGGCGTTATGTTTCCAAATACCTGAGGTTAGTTTATATAAGTTGTCCGAAGCAGAGTTAATGTAGGACTTTATACATCTAAAGAAAATAATGTCTCCAATGAATATTTCATCGAAACATCATCATCAAATTCAGAAACGTGGTATTGGTGAATTCATAATATCAATGGATAGGGGTTAAGAAGTGAAATTTCATTCAATTGATACAAAAAATGGATGATTAAAATTCGTCAATTCAATGACCAAATTTTTTTCAGCGTTGTTATAACCATAGGCGTGACCACCAAACCTATCCCCCGATTTTCCAAAATATCCCAAATCGACGTAAAAACTGGCCGACCAAACGTTCCCAACAGTCCTTGGATACAGGACCGCAGCTCAATAATTCTCCATTAGATATTCCGCACCTTTTTCGTCGTTTTCGCAAAAAACTTTGTACCCGATCGATCCGATCCTTGTTTTTGCCCTCTACCGGCCGATAAATTAACATTAGCGTGGGCTAAAAATATCCCGAAACAGTCGAATCGGAATCCGACGATCGGGCGAACAATGCGATGCATTTTAGGATTCAAATCAGGAGCAGCGCGAGGCAGACAAATAATTTAAAAAGTTGCCGGGAGTTCGGATGCATCATGAATGGCAGCCCGGCGGAAAAAGGCGAATGTCGGCGCTGTTCTTCTTCTTCTTCTTCTTCCCTAGACGGACTTCGCGTCATCCGCTTTTCGGACAAAAACGGTGGTGTTTCTTTTATTTATGGACGGCTTTGAGGGACCCGGACCGCAAGGTGCTGAAGTAATTAAGAAAAGTTCGCCACCCATTCGGTGGACAGCGTCGTCGTAAATCTTGAGGTACCGGAGACAGTGGCGTTCGTGCTTGGATCGCGGTGGTACTTTGTTTTGGTGATGATTTATTTTTGGGAGTAGGTGGAGGAAGATTATTTTAACCTTTTTTGGAATTTTCATACATCCAGTACGTTTTGGAATGAAAAGCAATCCTCAAAAAGATTCAATCTGAAAACTAAATCATATTTGAATGAAATTTGGTTTGAAAGTTATTCCTTTTTCTGCATTGATCGCCCTGCAGTAGATTTAATTAAGCAATTGCGGGCAGTCACTAATGGCAAATCCAAGATGCCAACTGTATTGTCCTCTAAAACGCAAAAAAAATCAGCAATTTCTAAGGTTAGTGTTGTTACCTATTTACTAGTACCGATTGTGCGTATTTATTGTTTTAGTTGTTTTCGATTCAATTTTAATCGTATATACTCGGGTTTTCAATAGTAATTATACAATGGTTATAATGGCAAAAGTGTGAAATAGTTTTTGATATTTCTTATGTTATTTCAGTTGAATAGGTTATGCGATTTAATCATGGCAAGATACACGCTCAGAAATTATTGAATTGTTTCTTCAAAATCAGTGCTCATTTCTGATTACTGAGAGAAATTCAGGAATAACTATATATGACATTATTCAGTTAATCGACTCACTATCGTCCTATTATAGACAAATTTCAAAGTAATTTTTTTATACGACGCAAGAGTACCAGCACCAAGAACAGAGTCGTACTGGGTAGACAAATTTGAATGTGCTAAACAGTTGATCTTCTCAATTCTTCATTGATTTTTCTCAGTATTCACAAATGAGCACTGATTTTGATGAGACGAATAAAACAATTTCTACACTTTCTTGAAGCGTGCATATTTCCATGATCAAGTGGCATAACCTAGTGAACACAAACAAAAAAATTTCGAAAAAAAATACATATTATTGTCATTATAATAATTTTGAAATGTATCATTCCTATTGAAATTATATCAAAAACTTCTTTGTAACCTTCACATACATTATAATAGTAAAAACAATATTCATGTAAAACAAAATAATGCGCGCTCAGAGATGAATATTGATTTGGTATCACCAAGTGTAAAGAAAAATCCAAATTTATTGGTTCCATGTTGTTTTCCACAACTTAAATTTTCTCAATCAACAGAATGTTGAATTTTAAGAAGATATTTTGGTTTACACCCTTGAAAAATTTCAACTGGTTAAAGAACTGAAGCCATTAAAGCAGCTTGACGTTGTTTATTTTCTGATTATGCTCTTGGTCTTGGACAACTTGAAACTGATGGAAAATTTCATCAAAAAATGTTATTTAATGATGAAGCTGATTTTTAATTGAATGTCTATGTATGAAAACAGAATTATGTGATTTGGAATGATGAAAAACCACAATAAATTATAGAGACACCATTATATTCAAATAAAGTCACAGAGTGATCCTCTCTCTCAGAAGAGTGACAGTCGATGGTAAACGATATAGAGGACAATGTGGGATGATTTCTTTTTTTTTCAGTTATTGTGAAGAATTATCTGGAGGATATGCGGCAACACCAAGACGCTGTATGATTTAACACCTTGTGAGTCCTTTTTTTGAGAATATGTTGAGTCACTAGTTTAGGCTAATAATCCAACAAAATTATTCAACATAGGTACTATTGATAAAATACAGCCAAATTTATAAGAAAAATTGAAATACTTTCTCGTTAAAATGATATAATATTGGAAGTGTCAGGTTTCCATGACATGTCACTTGGAAGGTTCATCAAGTAACCAAATTCCGTGAAGGAATTAACCAAATTTCAAAACGCGAGTGAAAACACTGAACTTCACTTCAATGAGTTTGTCAGTTTTTTGTTGGTACCTGTTTTAATAGGGTAGATTCAAATAATGAAAAAATAAATTCGCAACCTGAATTTTGCCTCGATCTATATGTTAAAATCTCAATAGAATCTATACACCAATATTACAGAGAACAATGTATATAAAGAAACATGACAAAAATGTTATAAAGGGGTCTCATTTATAGCCCCACAGTGATTTTCTGATAAATATCGTTAATTAACAGCACTCAACTGCTTCATTACATGAACGTACATATATTACTTATTATCTTTCGCATCAATTATTGTTATAGCCTAAAAAGATGAATGAACCAACCAACCTGACCAAACCCATCTCGAACGATCCATATCCCAAGGTATCACCCAAAATATCCTTTGTTATCTCCTCCAGTACCATCGTTAAGACCGACCATCGAGCGATAATGGCCGGACAACTCTCTACAAAATGATATTTCTCAGAAAAACGCCTGTGTTCTCGAAATCGAACAAGATAACGACAGCCCGTCCCAAAACTCTTATCCTCGTCCTACAGACACATTCCCATGTTCTACGCCTCTGCACCTTCCGGACCTTCCCAATCCCTCCTTTTTTTTTTCGAAGGCCAGGGACACCTTATACCTCCACTTGTCCAATGTGATTTTCGTGTTCTGCTCTTATCTGGCGAGAGATCTGAATCTGAAAGTATCACGACTCATCTCTTTGTTTCCCTTTTTTACCGACAGTGGCGCCAGTTTCTGCTCCTCATTAAATACACCACGTATATTTGTGTCATCTTGTATTCAACCTGAAGACCAATAAACCCTTGCTGACAAGTTTCTTTCAAATTAAGGTACTTTTTTAGGGTTATTACGGGGCTTTTAGAGGGGACTGAGAGGTGTGGAAGGATGGGTATCTTGTTTCTTCGATGGTAGGTTAGTATGTGATGATCAATATTCTGTGGGCACCTGTAGGGACGATCGGTGTTAATCAGGTATCGAGAAAAATTGGAAGCGGCGAGGATCAAAGAGAGTTGGTATTTGAAGAGGATTTAAAAATGAGGGGAGACTTTATAAGGATTTGAAGATCGACGTGCTACTTGATTATTTTCTATTTTCGTTGGGTAGACTCGATGTTAGTCAGGAATTTTTGGTTGAATTGAATTAACATCGGAATTATTCTACAGGATTTTTCAATAAGGACGACATGTTTTTAGAAGCAATAATCGAAGCGATGAAAATACAAATAGTTGTTAGTTGGGTTCTGTATAGTTCGGCAATTTATTGTTTTAAGTAGAAAACTTCATGCTTTGGTTACAATCGAAATATTTTAATCGATTGTTTGCCCCATTTCATGAAAGTTATGGTAATTTCGATTCGGATCGAAATTCACTGTAAGAATTTCGTTACGTATTGCCAGATTTAGAAACTGTGTAACATACGAGGCTTTTCGAAAATACTTATTTGCAAGTTGTACTTCTATGTATAAGTGCTGATTTGTTATTTAAGGTACGTATATCGTAACTAATGTACTAATCGCCCAACTGCAAGCATTTTCGTGATCTACATAGTCGAGTCAATCAATGAAATGATACAATGTTCCCATGAAGGACCTTTAATTTTTTTCAATTTTCTAAGGATTAGGTATGGAAAATTTTACGAAAACTTTTCTAAAGAATTCGGCTAATCAGAGACCAACAATTTTGGCACAGCACACCGATTTTTCATAGAGCTCAAGGTTTTGAGGAAATTTGAACTCGAAATTTTGGAAAAAATTGAATTTCCCTCCAAAAATCGTTATATCTCCTGAATTATTCGTCACAGACCCCTAAAATATAAACGTTTTTCAAACATCAAGTTCTGATCTAAAACATAGAGAGGTTTCAAAGGCGTAGCTTACGTCCAGGAGAAGTTGCAGTCTCGGGAATTTCATCCATTTTTTTTTTTCGAAAATATCATGTTTTTACCTATAATCTCTGAAATAATGTACTAATCGCCCAACTGCAAGCATTTTCGTGATCTACATAGTCGAATCAATCAATAAAATGATACAATGTTCCCATGAAGGAACTTTTATTTCTTTTCAATTTTCTAAGGGTTAGGTATGGAAAATTTTACGAAAATTTTTCAGGTGAGATCGTAATTCGGCTAATCAGAGATCGTCAATTCTGGCACCGCTCACCGATTCTTCGTAGAGCTCACGATTTTGAGGAAATTTGAACTCGAAATTTTGGAAAAAATTGAATTTCCACTCCAAAAATCGAAAAATGAAAACGTTTTTCAAACAACCAGTTCTGATCTGAAACATAGTGAGGTTTCAAGGGCGTAGATCACGTCCAGAAAAAGTTACAGCCTCGGGAATTTCATCCATTTTTTTTGTCGAAAATATCAGATTTTTACCCTTAAATTCTGGAATAATGAACTAATCGTCCAAATACAAGTATTTTCGTGATCTTAATAGTCAAATCAATCAATAAAATGATATAATATTTCCATAAAGGAACTTTTATTCGAGGAAATCTGAACTCTAAATTTGGGAAAAAATATAATTTCACTCCAAAAATCGTTATATCTCCTTGATTATTCGTCACAGACCCATCAAATAGAAACGTTTTTCAAACATCAAGTTCTGATCTAAAACATAGTGAGGTTTCAAGGGCCTAGCTTACGTCCAGGAGAAGTTGCAGTCTCGGGAATATTATCAAGTTTTTTTTTTAATTTCAGATTTTTACCTATAATTTTTGAAATAATGTACTTATCTTCAAACTACATGCGTTTTCGTGATCTACATAGTCGAATCAATCAATAAAATGTAGGTTCTGGTTGCCAATTGGAGGTATTTTCACCTGGCTTTGATAGCAGTGTCATCCACATGTATATAACTATTTTAGATCGGTAAGACTTGGGTATGTCGACTGTGTATGCTGATTAAAAATGAGGACACAGAACACTACCTTGAGGCACTCCGGCTTCAAGATCTCTAAGGTCAGAGATTGTCTGGAAGATTTTTGCTCTGAACAAGCGATTTTGTAGGAAATAGCGGATGATTCGACACATTGGAACGGGTAACTTTCACTTTATGAAGTTTCAAGATGAGACCTTCGTGGCATACGATGTCAAAAGTCAGCAGTTATCTAAATAAATCATTTGGAACAGCGTTGCCTATATCTCACTTTGAAATCCTAAAATATCGATTATATCTGTCCCTATCAAGTCTCATCGCCCTCCTTGTCCCCAACTCTGAATCCTCCCAAACCTTGGATCTTCCTCCCGAAGACGACTCCGTGTTGACATAATGGAGTATGTAACAACCCCCGGAATACACAATCGGTCCTCCCTTGTCTCCTAATCCCCATGCAGCCGTGTAAAGTGGATGAATTAATGTAAGAACGGTCCGGCATGGTGACCAACCACCCTGAGCTTATGAATAATAATTAGGGATGGTGGAAAGGATCGCGGTGGAGTCCTGCAGGACCTCGGGCCCGAATCTGTCCTGCGGTCGACCGCAGGAAGCTCGTCGTGAAGTTTGATACGCTGCAATAATTATTTGGGGAGATGGAATTGGTCAAGGCGGTTATAGAGGTTGTTGCTGGCCGAGGTCTAAATTAGGAAATTCGTATGATTTTCTCACGAAATTTCGTTACTCAATCAACCTGTCAAATGATAAGATAAATATGCAAAATGGAAAATACAATTGCAATGCCGGAAAAGATGAAGTTATTTTTAGCAATATATAACACAAGATCAACAAGGGAAAAAACTTTCAGTGTCCCGTTCAAACCTACAAACGTCACCCTAAGATTCATATCATATTATGGTCCAATTCTTTTCAATAGGTTGCCTGCCGAGCTTGAAAACAGTTATCAAAATCCTAGAAGTTTTAAGATCAAAACAAAACAATTTTATTAGAGCACCGGAGTTATTTTTGTGAACTGTTTTAAAAAAAATCATTTCACATTGTTTAATTCTGGATTTCTTCTCCGGTCCGCCCCCGCTGCCGGGCTGTTGCCTTCATCTCAGAGCCTGTGAATTAAAATATTAATTTTTTGGAAGAGATAATTGGTACATAAGATACATTTCTTTATGTAGCTTAGGTCGATTTATCTTCTGAAATTTATGTTCATAAAAGTGTGTTTATCTTAAAATTTATTATAGTTGTAAGAAATTGTAAGAAATTCTGAATGATTTTTTGTTACCTACTTCTGAATAAACTTTATTTTTTTTTAGCATCTACAACTTGATATTTTTTTTCCTTTTTGGTATGAACGCCTCAATTCAAATAAGTCTTTATCCAAAAATCTGAATCCAACAGCGATAACGCTGAGTATTTCATCAACTACCTACAAGATTATAGAGTGTTCTGAATCATCTTTGAGTGTATCAAGAAAAGTAAATCGTCATTTGTAAATCACGAAAGAAATTATTGCATATGCGTACAACTTTGCTTCCGCCGTTTATTTCCGAAATCCGAGACTTCATTGTAAAAAACTGGTTATACATTTATGATTCAAAGTATTGTCCATCGCTGGCCACTAGTTTCTCTCGTCTTTGGGGCATCGTACGAATCCAACATTGAAAAAAACTGGTCATCGTTTGAAGCGATCCACGAATCGATCCAATTTTTTACTTCTTCGTAGGACCGGAAGTGCAGGTCAGCCAAGCCGTGTGCCATTGATCGAAACTAGTGATAGTCCGAAGAAATAACGTCTGGGGAAAACGGCGGGTAGTGTAGGACTTTCAATTTCGATATATCCAAGTATGTCTCGACCACTTTCGCAACACGGGGTCGAACGTTGTCATGCTGTAAAATCACTTTATCATGTTTCTCTTTGTATTGCAGCCATTTGTCTTTCAATTCTCGGCTCAAACGCATTGATTGCATTCGATAACGATCGCCTATTATAGTGTCAGTTGGTTTTAACAAATCATAATACACTACTCCGAGCTGGTCCCACCAAATACTGATCTTGGAACCGTGAATATTCGGTTTGGCCGTCGACGTGGAAGCATTGGCGGATATCCTTATGATTTTCTGTGTTTGGAATTAGTCTAATGAACCAATTTTTCGTTTTCAGTCACAATGCAATGCAGAATTCCCTTCCGTTTTTGCCTTGAAAGCAGCTGTCCACAAGCAAACAAACGCCGTTCAACATCTCTCGGTTTCAACTCGTACGACACCCAATTTCCTTATTTCTGAATTATTCATATGACTTTCAGGCGTTTTGAAATGACTTGTTGCGTCACTCCCAATGATCCTACCAATTCTTGCTGCGTTTGACACGAGTCTCGATCAAGAGATGCCTACAATTCTGCATTTTCGAAAACCTTCTTTCTTCCACCGCCATGGAAGCAAAGTTGTACAAGTAATGAATATAAATGAATATAATGAATAAACTTATTATTATTATTATTATTATTATTAATTTATTTATATTCTATATATTCTGACTTTTTAGATTCTGAAGTATTGTTGACCCATTCTGTAAACAATATTGAGAAAAAGAATAACAGCAAACAATCCAATTAAAACCAACACCATTCTTAACCATTAATCAGAAATATGCCTCAATATCTCCACAGACCCGTACAGCTTCCAAGAGCTGAATACTGCCGTTAACGACACATACATCTCTTGCAACGACACAGAAATACATCAAGATCTAAGTACCGGCTTGTATCTCATATTTATCCGAAGTGATAGGTTCCATTGAACACGTATAACGAATGTGACACAGAATTTCAACTAACGAGGCTACATTTCAATTTCTCTATGATCTCGAAATCGTAAATTGGAAACGGTTCAAAGCGTTCTATAATTGAGCTGGACGGAACTGTCATAATTCAAGTGTCTATGAAGTTGTATTCGGAAAATATCGTGTTGAGCCAGCTCCTTAACAGTCCCATAAAGTAGACGGTATGACGCTGCTGCATTTTTCCTATGAAGAATGCAGAGTCTGGTAACTTGAAGGTGAAGGCTCCTCTCGACGAAACTCTATAGTTCGTGTTCTCAATTGTTTTTGAGACACGAAATATACGACCAAGTTGAAGGCGTTCTGAAGTTTTGGCCGAAAAAAGATATTCTTCAACTGATGCACTGAGAAACTAAATTTTGTCTTCTTTCGGCCATAACTCCAGAACGCCTGAAACTATCGCTTTGCGACCTTTTGGTTTTTTCATACAAATTTGATGGGATTTCTGTTTCTGTCAGAACTTAAAGACACGATTCTGTTTTTCGCAGTGCCTCAGTTGAAGAATATCTTCTTTCGGCCATAACTTCAGAACGCCTGAAACTATCGCTTTGCGACCTTTTGGTTTTTTCATACAAATTTGATGGGATTTCTGTTTCTGTCAGAACTTAAAGACACGATTCGGTTTTTCGCAGTGCCTCAGTTGAAGAATATCTTCTTTCGGCCATAACTTCAGAACACGTGAAACTATCGCTTTGCGACCCTCAGGTTTTTTCATGCAAATTTGATGGGATTCCTGTTTCTGTTGAGAAAATCCTATCATTACATTTGAAATTTCGGAGTAAAATGAACAAAACAATGAACTTCTGACTAAGCGCCCCCTATCGAAAGCAGCAAAAACAAATTTATCATGAGTACCTATATTTGTCCTCAATCAACAAGATATGTATTATCTTTAAGACGAAATCTGATTTGCTCAAAAATGTTGAGCCAAACTGAAGTTGACAGGCGTTTTTATCACTCAGATTTCTCCCTTTCACCTACCCTTATTTGATGTCGTAAATTCGAAAGTAACAATTCAAAAAGATAGAGAATTTTCCAAGGAATTCAGTGATGATATTTTTTCTTCAACTTCATATGAAACATTTTCGAGTCAAATGCATTTTTCTACTCCACGATAGCAATTACGCCCCCTAGCGGTAGAGGTATGAACTTCTGAACAATTTCGTGTGTGTTTTCTTGTATACTTTAGTGGTAAAAATTTTTACCGCAAGTCTCTACGATTAGTGGATCCTGAGATATAGCCGCTTACCTCGCTTATTTGCCCACCCTGTACATGAAACCATGTAATTGGAATCAGAATGAAAATTTGAATGAAAAAAAAAATTGAATTTGAATGAATTCATTACAATTCTGGAAAAAACTATTTTAATAATAAAAAAACATACTTACACTATATTGAAGTGTCCCCCAATTTTGATCCTGGGTACGCCCTTGCTTAGTCCCATTCAATGATTGCCATTTTCTCAGCACAATGTCACTAAGCAAACCAAGAATTCCCATACCCACAGAGGTAGCTCTAACAAACTTAGAGCCTACTGAAACCGCCGAGTAGGCTGAAAAAACTCAGTAATATATGACTGCAACTCGTTCATTTCAAAAATAAATAGAAGTCCTGTATTTCAAGTCTGGTTCAATACATTTTACAGTAGACAGGTAAACTATGTAGACGATATCGGACACAGATCGTTTAAGATAAACGTCTGAGTTATAGCCATGGAGCACAGAGTGCGTGGGTTACGTCCTATCTAGTTACCTTGTTGTAGTGTTGTAAGTGATAGAATATCTCCGGTTATTACTGCAGTTCGATGCTTCTAACTTGAAGGTGCTCCGGGTGAGAGTTAGGTGGGTTGATTTTTGGAAAAATGATGGTGAATTATTGCAGGATGGGGGATTTTATTGATTGATAAATATAAGGACGTATATCTGAAAATATCTTAAACGCATTTGAATGTGTGACAGTAATTATGTGCTTAATATTCGGATATGACTTTACGGCGTTAATAAAATAAGATATACCAATGGATTTGTCAGTATCATCAAGGAAAAAATAATGAAGTTAAATGAGAAAATGAAACGTCCAGAGAATTTCATACGAAAACCTACATACCATTATTTCACAATAAAGATGTAGATCGTATCTAACAGTGGCGTACCCAAGGGGGGGTGGGGGGATAAGGGGTATATATGCCCCCCCCAGAAGGAATTTGCATTATATGTAACAACCTTATACAGGGTGGCCATTTGAAAACGAAACAGACGAGATTACAGACGAAATAAAGTTTTTCGATAGAAATGCTCGGACAGGTCGATTTCTGTTTCGAGGGGGACAACTTAAGATGTAGGTTACGGACGCATAGCGCTTCAACCCTTGCTACTACAACCCTCACTCCCAAATTTTGAATAGTGAAGATGGGGTGAGTGATACCTCATTTGAAAGGTATTTTTATACTGATTTCAGCACAGTAATTGTTTTTTCATTTTATGCATTAGTTCTCGAAATATTCTTAACTAAGTATTTGAAAATGAAGTGGTGTTTTCATGGCACTTGTAGTGTTCGACATTTTGAGCTTCAAAACAACCATGACTGTGGCTTCCTTCCTAACTAACTAACGCATGAATATTTCGAGAACTAATGCATAAAATGAAAAAACAATTACTGTGCTGAAATCAGTATAAAAATACCTTTAAATTGAGGTATAACTCACTCCATCTTCCCTATTCAAAAATTGGGGGTGGGGGTTGTAGCAGCAAGGGTTGAAGCGCTATGCGTCCGTAACCTACATCTTCAGTTGTCCCCCTCGAAACAGAAATCGACCTGTCCGAGCATTTCTGTCGAAAAACTTTATTTCGTCTGTAATCTCGTCTGTTTCGTTTTCAAATGGCCACCCTGTATATCACAATCTTATTATGAGTAAGCAAACTTCTTTGGAAAACTTATTCAAAAGAAGGAAAATATGAAATTTTTTTTCGTTATCCCCCCCAAGGCTTAGGTCTGCGTACGCCACTGGTATCTAATGCTTGTTTTTTCAAGAGCTTGAGAACTTCAAATAATAATACAAGACAGAAACATTGTTGAAATAAATTTCAATGCGTTGTTGAAGCCCTCATCTTTCCATTTGTAGAATGACGTATTTTTTACTTGTCATATTTCAAAAGTGACAGCTGCCAAAAAAAGTGAGCTATTCAAAATAAATACTCTCATTGAAAAACCCTCTTCATAAATCCAAGGTTTGCAGACCCAAAAAAAAAAAAACATTTCCCTCTCTTTCGTTAGCCAGTATATTCCCTAAACACGTCCACGATCGATACCAACCTACCTGTAGGACCTTCAAAAACCCGAATCGGCGATCGTAAAGTCTGCGCGTTCCTCTCTCTGGCGAACAGGAATCAACTTGTGTCGTCTCCAAAAACTTTCTACAGTCCCTACCAACCCTCCTTCTCCTCCTCATCCCTAGGAGGGTTGGGTTCCTGTGTCCAGCGCACTCCCAATTAGACCTGGGCCGGCTAAGTAGAAAAGCTTGTAGCGGCAACGTCCTGAGTGATGGCTGACAGCTGACCAAGGACGTTGGCGGTGACCAAGACATGGGAAAGTGAAGGAGATCTACCCTAAGAGGATATTTTATACATGTTACACGGTTAACATTGTCATTTGCTCTTCTTAGCTCCGTTCTGAGAAGGATGTGAGGAATATCGTATGAATTTCAGATGGTTATTTTTGTTGATGTGAGGTGTGAAGTGTTTGGGGGATGATTGATAGATTCTTAATGTACGATTAGAGGGTTTGGTTTTGTTGGCCACACATCTGGCCTTCATTTGATGTTGGCCAGTTTTCAAGATAATAGCACTTTCATGAATACAAACATAGTAGTAATGAAAAATTTTGTTCAGCAAAAATTAACTTCACAATCCATGTAACAACTGGATTTTCAACCAAAGAAAAAAAGAATGACCCTTTCACATACATTTTTTCGAAAAGCTTATTTCCCAGAAACAGAATTAACATCAATGAACCTGTATCCCAACAACTAGAACTAAATAAATGAAAAAACTTTAAAATCAGTTTTTGTAACTCCACCACATTTTTTTTTTCATTTTGTCGGCCTAAGTGATATACCGAAAACCTCAAATAAACTCATGACACTCAATTAACCCAAATCTTAATGCATATTCAAATTCGACAACATTTCAGTACTGCAGATCATCCATCTTAATTTCTTCCAAATGATACCGCATTGCATTTCGAGTAGTTGCTTTTGTGGTTGAGTTACTGCGACAACTCATCTAAAATGTAAAACTGTGTCGGACCAACTCGGACTAAAATAACGGAGTAGTATGAGTATCGCAACGTCGCGACTTTCGGTTTATATTTTGATTTATAATGATTAATTGTGACAATGCATTAGGCTGCTCCATAACGGTTAGATGGATTAGGTGCGCATAAAAAATCGAGAAAAGCGTAGAAGTGAAGTCTGGAGGTTTTGCGTTATTGTGTATTTTCCTCTTTACACTTTAAATTTACTCCGAAAATATTGTGTCCCAAAGAGTTTCTTGCATCATTGTAGACACAGGGCAACAATCCAACTTATACAGGGTGGCCACTTTTTCAATGGGATTGTATTGGTAACTTTTAAACCATAAGAGTTAGAAGGTCGGTCAAAGGGAGAAAAAGTTGCATTCATTGTCAAGCAGTTCAAACAAATCGAGATTATCAGAGCCGGTTATTGAGATATCATAGAAAAAGTAAATTCTGTCATTTTGATTTTTCTTTTTTTCCCACTTTATTTCAAATATTATCAAAAAATGTTTCAGGAATTTTTTATTCGACAAAAAATAATCCTCAATTTGACGTAATCAGATTTCGTATCCAACGTTTCGTACTCCCTGGGCCACCCTCAACCTCATTATTTTCAATACGGACCTGCATATTTTATGACACTTTTCGAAATAACTTTTAACGCTGAATTCAACGATATATCATACCCATACGATGTCATTCAAAGTTGATTTTCAGGTGATTTTGACCCTTATCCAAATTTCTTTGGGTCGGATCTGTATTACATTTAGGTACTTTTAGTTTGATTAACAACATGCAATACATTTCGATAAGAAAATCAACTAACTCATCTTGAACTGAATGGAACATATTAGAATCAAAGCAAAAAACAAGTAAAAATTATTTACATATTTCAGTTACAAACAGAATCCTGAGCCTGTACACCCGTAGGCAGGATAATACTCATAACCGACCACGTATTTCGGACATTTAGTACAATCTCGATATTAGAGCGTACACAGCATCCCAACATCAACTGCAAACAACCTACAAATGAAAACATGTAAGCAGTAATTCGTGTGTCTTTAACTGTGACATACTGTATAATTGCCAAATGTAACAACCCCAAAGAACAATGTTTTTATTAGTATCTCATATTAATGGCTGATCACATCTTGATTACTTAGAATATTGATGATTATCCAGAATAAAAATTTGTATTGTTCATCAATGGATAAAAATAGAATTTCCAGGGGCCTCTAGCATCAAAAGTAGCCTTTAGAAGAAGTTTGGTATATTGAACTTTTTGTTTGGAATGACTTTTACTACAACATATCAAAAATTCAGCCAATTTGACTTTCTTCAATAAAGTGTGGGGTATCCTCTCCACAATAACCTCAATACATATTTTTTTCGATGTAGTCACTGCTTACCTAAACAACGATCTCTTTCAACATCCACACAAACAGAATCCTGAGCCTGTACGCCCGTAGGCAGGATAATACTCATAACCGACCACGTATTTCTTACATTTAGTACAATCTCGATGTTTGAGCGTACACAGCATCCCAACATCAACTGCAAAAAACCTACAAATGAAAACATGTAAGCATAATTCGTGTGACTTCAACTGGGACATACTGTCTAATTGCCAAATGTAACAATCCCAAAGAACAATGCTTTTAATAGTATGTATCTCATATTAATGGCTGATCACATCTTGATTACTCAGAATATTGATGATTATTCAGGATAAAGTTTTACATTGTTCAGCAATGGATAAAAATAGAGTTTTCAGGGGCCTCTAGCATCAAAACTAGTCTATAGAAAAACTTTTTTATATTGAACTTTTTGTTTGAAATGACTTCGACTACAACATATCAAAAATTCAGCCAATTTGACTTTCTTCAATAAAGTGTGCGGTATCCTCTCCTCAATAACCTCAATACATATTTTTTTTCGATGTAGTCACTGCTTACATAAACAACGATCTCTTTCAACATCCACACAAACAGAATCCTGAGCCTGTACGCCCGTAGGCAGGATAATACTCATAACCGACCACGTATTTCGGACATTTAGTACAATCTCGATGTTTGAGCGTACACAGCATCCCAACATCAACTGCAAACAACCTACAAATGAAAACATGTAAGCAGTAATTCGTGTCGGCGGTATACGTGGTACATGCCTGCCTAAACCGGGGACTGTTTATTATATCGAATAGAACCAACGCAGTACAGGAAAAGCATCAAGGAACACTGTTTCGCATGATATACAACAATGAATTAGGACCCTGCAGCGCACTTGGCTTCGGCTATGGGCATTATTTGCCGTGCCTACACGGTGTTGTTAATGATGGAGCTGGGATCTGATGCTGTACGCTGAGTTGTTTATGGGGGAAAGTGCTAGGAGGAACCTTTGCGGATGAGTTGTGGTAACGGATCCGTTGGATTATGTTCATGTGGTCATGTATTGCTTTTAGAACGCTCGTTCGTGGAAGATATCACTCTATTATTTCGTCATGATGTCAGGAATTTTTGGATTTTTAGCCGAGATTGGTCTCAAATTTACAGGGTTCGACTTCAGAACAATTATCATAGGTAGAGAGAGCATACGTCATTTTCAGTGAGCGATTTTTGCCCCCAACAAAAACCATCAAATTTAACATAAGCAGGAAAATGGAAACATATATCTGTGATACAATTTTCCCCACAAAGGATACACATCTTGTGCTCCATAGAAAATCAAAGTTTGATATTACAAAGGCGTTCAACTTTGCTTCCGCCGTGTTTTTCCGAAATTGATGGCTTAATAGTAAAATGGTGTTTACACATTTATGATTCAAAGTATTGTCCATCGCTGGCCACTACTTTCTCCTATCTTTCGGGCAGCGTATGAACCCTGCATTGAAAAAACTGGTCATATTCTCAAGCAATCCACGAATAGATCCAATTTTCTACTTTTTTATGGGGTAGGATTCCCCATTTCAACGTTTCCAAGTATTTTTTGACCACTTTTGCAACATGGGGTCTAGCATTGTTATGCTGTAAAATCACTTTATTATTACTCTCGTTGTATTGCGGTCGTTTGTCTTTCGATGCTCGGCTCAATCGCATTAATTGTGTTCGATAACAACCTCCTGTGATTGTCCCAGTCGGTTCTAACCATTCATAATACACTACGCCGAGCTAGTCCCACCAAATACTGAACATCACCTTAGAACCGTGAATATTCGGTTTGGCCGTCGATGTGGAAGCATCGCCGAGATATCCCCATGATTTCCTGCGCTTGGGATAACCGTAATAAACCCATTCTTCGTCTCGAGTCACAATGCGATGAAGGAATCCCTTGCGTCTTTGCCTTACAAGCAGCTCTTCACAAGCAAACAAACGCCGTTCAACATCTCTGGGCTTCAACTCATACGGCACCCAGTTTTCTCGTTACAGAATCATTTCCATGACTTTCAGGCATTTTGAAATGGCTTGTTGCATCACTCCCAATGATCCTGCCAATTCTTGTTGCGTTTGACACGAGTATTGATCAAATAATGCCTCCAATTCTGTATTTTTAAAAACCTTCTTTCTTCCACCTCTGTGCTAGTCTTCGACGTCGAAATCACCGTTCTTGCGGCCACACCATAGGTATTTGAATGCATTCGATGAGCCTCAGCTCAGCCTCAGATTTCCTCATATTAAAGCCGAAATTGAATCAAAACCTCCCCCAAATAAAAAATAAAAAAAATAATTTTATGATGCGGCACAAATCGACATTTCGATGGCGTGATGTTAACAAATACGTGAGCATTTTGTATGACATCTATCATCTATTAATTTCGTCTACCACTCACGTCACAGCCATCTTTTGCAAAACAGCGGAAGCAAAGTTATATACCTAATAACTAAACAAATATTGAAGTAAATAGAAATACCTATAAATATGAGAAAACTCGGAATATTCGCATTTTCATATTCAATCGAATATCACTAAAATAAATTTATTTCAATCAATATATTATACATTAATAACAATATAGTAAACTTGTGAATTTGAAAATGTATCACAATCGGATAACAATTGGACTACAAAGATCATTATCATTATCATTAAAGAGATA
This sequence comes from Harmonia axyridis, assembly GCF_914767665.1. Lineage (NCBI taxonomy): Eukaryota > Metazoa > Arthropoda > Insecta > Coleoptera > Coccinellidae > Harmonia > Harmonia axyridis. The sequence continues at coordinate 9,555,072 of NC_059502.1, forward strand.
TCGACTGCGTCGAGATGGTTGCTTAATTTTCCTTATTCTTAATTGAAAGAGCTCATTTCAAATTGATTTCTCATTGCATATTCTTCACTAGATCCTTAGATTTAGCTCAATCCCAAACCTTATCCTCAAATTTTAAGGATTCCACAGCTCCACCATCGAAAATAATAAACCGAAATTGAAAGCGAGATAAATGAATGTTTTAATAAAGACTTCGTATTCTCCCAGAGACTCAATTTCAATTTATATGGCACAGACATCCCCAATGTTCCTGGAGCAGGGGTAGCAGCCCCCGTGTTCTCCCCTTGTTTGCAGTAAGAGAGTTAGAGACAGTTAGACACTTTTAATTATGAGTTGTAAGTGTATCGCAAACACACTTCGCTCTTTTAGTGCCTGTTGATGTTGCTCTGTGTTCCTCGTAAGGGGTCTTAATGAGATTGGGCTGCGTTCCGTAGTCGTGACGAGATGTTGACTGAACGGGTTGGAATATGATGTTTATTGAACATTCAATCAGCGCAGATTACAAGAGTTATGGCTTTTGGGTGGTTGAAAAGTCGAGAGATCGTTTTTTTGTTTGCTAATTTCGATAATTAACTTTTGGGATCGTGTAGAGAATGGTAGTTTTGGGGATCTTCGAATTATAAGAATACTGCTTCTGCAAAATCCTCAACTGAAGTAAAAACTTCCAGAAGATCAGTAACGTGCCAAATTAGTCATGTACTGACATACATTTAAAACATAATCATATCCTGAAAATTCAAATTCATCCAGCAATTTCTGATCCAAAGGGCTTTCCTATAAGGCACCTGTTACTTCTGAATCTGCTACTTTTTGACATTTGACAAGTAAAAACTACTCGTTTACTAAAAATGGAACGATTCAGTGAAATTTTTGAAATTCACTTCAAAAATAGTAAAAATTTTGCAGTCACAGTTCGCGAAACAAAAGCACTTTTCTGTCGCCGTGAGGTACCTTCTCGTCCGGCAATAAAATCCCAATATGTAGTCAACAAATAATTCCTTTCAAATTAAAGTCAAACTCTGTAACATGAAAACGACTGGCAAAGCCTTATAAACTAATAATTTGCTATGAACTAAAATATTGGGAAAGCACTGAGAAGCTGTCTAAGATTTTTTTGGCACTGATTCATTTTCGATAAAAATTTGAATCATGATAGTTAGACACATTTATTTCTAGAATGTGTGTTGAATAATCAACAAAATGGGAAGAGCAGTGTGAAACGTCCAAGGTGGTTTCGGAAGTTTTTTAAAAGCTTTTTCGTTTCCTAAACAAAAATTTTCCGCCAATGTGATAAATAATATTGAGTTTGGATTAGATACAATTTTTCTGAATCATTACCATGACTTTCAGGCGTTTTGAAATAGCTTGTTGCGTAACTTCCAATGATCCTGCCAATTCTTGTTGCGTTTGACACGAGACTTGATCAAATGATGCCTCCAATTCTGCATCTTCTAAAACCTTCCCTCTTCCACCGACATGCTAGTCTTCGACCTCAAAAATCACCGTTCTCGAAGCGTTGAAACCACACTCAGCACGTTCTTTCACTAATAGCAGCCTCAGCATATGTATCTTAGAGCATTCAATGAGCCTCAGCAGCAGATTTCTCCATATTAAAGCAGAAAATTAAAATCTCCCGCAAATGACGAGAATTTGGCTCCTAAGCTGACATGTTTAATCGAGAATAATTTTATAATGCAGACACAAATCGACTTCTATTTCGATGGCGTTATGTTTTTTATTACCTAAGCGTATTGAACGACATCTACGATCTATTTATTACGACTACCACTGCTAAAGTCAAAACGGCGGAAGCAAAGTTGTACAGTGCATCCCATTTTGGGTGAGACAACCAGGTTTCTCGCTTGTTATTTAAAATAGAGCCTTGCGGTTTTCACGTTCCTCTCCTACTTTTTTGTGAAACTCAAGTTGGTCTAATCAGATTTTGCATAATTGTTTCCATTCAAGAGATACAGGGTGATTTTGGAAATTGATGCTTTTCAGACCTCTCCTTTATCTCCGAAGTTATTAGAAAAAATGCTGAGGTGAAAACTACGTCTGAATCAGAATTCTGCGTAGAATCCAGTGGCGTACTCAATTTTTTTTTCGGGGTATGGTTTTTAAGATTCAACACAAACCTATATTTTTTTTAATGGAACACCATGTATACCATTACTTCGTTGAATTCGTTATTTTTTTCCCTTCGAAATGATGTATGATATTATGTAGGTAGGATGTTCAGAAATGTTGAAAAAACACTAAAACATCAAATAATGATGATTTTTTGTTAATGGGCAATGGATTTCCCATATAAAAGAAGAATCAATAATAATAACAATAATTCATAGCGATGACAGGTAGATCAGATTTGTTTTTTTCCCTCCAATGCCTACTTGATTAAACAATGCTCCCAAATGCATAGTAGCCATAATGTTTATATCATCAATGACCTACTACTTTTGAAAATCGAAAGTAATAATCCTCTTATTGAAACATAGAAAATTCATGGACCATTAACAAAAAATCATCATTATTTGATGTTTTAGTGTTTTTTTCAACATTTTTGAACATCCTACCTACATAGTATCATACATCATTTTGAAGGGAAAAAAATAACAAATTCAACGAAGTAATGATATACACGGTGTTCCATTAAAAAAAATATAGGTTTGTGTTGAATCTCAAAAACCAAACCCTGAAAAAAAATATTGAGTACGCCACTGCATTTTACGCAGAATTCTGATTCAGACGTAGTTTTCACCTCAGAATTATTCCTAATAACTTCGGAGATAAAGAAGGGGTCCGAAAAGCATCAATTTCCAAAATCACCCTGTATCTCTTGAACGGAAACAATTATGCAACATCTGATAAGACCAACTTGAGTTTCACGAAAAAGTAGGACAGGAACGTGAAAACCGCAAGGCTTTATCTTACATAACAAGCGAGAAACCTGGTTGTCTCACCCAAAATGGGATGCACTGTACACTCAAGTGAAAATAATTTTCATATCGTGTCTTTCTGCTCTATTCCTCTTATGTCTTTGACCAGTGTATAGTTATTACTTTTCAAATGATATCGACTTGAAATTTGATACTCTTATTCAATTTTCTTCATGTCATTTTATCAATCAATTGAGCATTTCACAATGTTTGAACATCGCGGGCACATATTTTGAAAATTAAGAGACCAGAAAGTTCAAACTTCCAAGGATGCCCAACCATCACAAGATCCAACTTCAAAGTAACCCCATTCTATCTACCCCCTCCCTCCCGAAAGCGTCGGAATCGATACTCCTCCAGTTAAGCCGGTCCTAATGAAAATACATTTCCCTTTTCTCTCTTTTATTTAGCGGTGAAAGTGTCAGGCGTCGACAAGTCCCTCCTAAGCCCTTCGGGTCAGCTCGGACGAGGGATACATTTGTCCGTTCCTGCGGGAACACGGCCGACACGGCCTGTCGTCGGCTTCTTGGCGTTTCTGGCACAGCCTCCCTGAATAATGGATGGACGTGAGCTCCGAACAGTGGACACGGGTCTTCCGCACTCTATTACGGTTAATGATTCAAGGAGATCTGAGGAGACAGTGACGAAAGGGGATTTTGAGGGAGGGGAGTTGTTTTTAGGGGTGGTAAGGTTGAGGGGTGTGATTTGATGTCTTCAGGTTCGACGAAATGTACTGGTACCATTGGGCAGGCATACAACTTAGAGAATAAGAAAAGGAAGAAGAAATTCACTGTGTACAAGGTGATACCCCAAAAATCCATAGAATCTTTAAGAATGTTCAAATAAAGTTTTGACAAAGACGCCGTCATATTACAATACTTTCAGATATAAAGAAATTGTGGATTAGACAATGGTTATCACAACAATGCAATATGGACTGTGAACTCGAAGGAGGAGATCAAATAGAGAGAACCGAAATTCTATAGCTAAATGATTCTATGGCGACAAAAAGCAATTGGGCATAATGTTTGTGTCTAGCCGTAATTGTCGTAACAATACTTAATATAAATGTACCTGCGTTAGTGTGACAATGGCCTTTCGTGGTACTTGTGCATACAACTTTCTCATTCGTGAGGTTCTCAGAAAGATGCAATAGAGAATATCTTTCCCTTAATTAGTGTGCAGGTCGCATGATACCATTGCGCAGGCATACAACTTAGAGAATAAGAAAAGGAAGAAGAAATTCACGGTGTACAATATGATTTTATGTTTATAACCCAGGTATAAAATTGGGAAAAGGAGAGTAGAGTGGAGTAAGTTACGAAGTGATGACCAGTTGAGTTAGTTCAAGTTGAGTGTTCAAAGATGTTTCCAAGTGCTGTACCACAATAAAGTTCTCGACTGTCGTCCTTCGGTGTTTTAATGATCCCCACGAAAACGTGATACCCCAAAAATCCATAGAATCTTTAAGAATGTTCAACCAAAGTTTCGACAATATAACTTTTAGATATAAAAAGATTTGTGGGTTAGGAAGTACTTATTAAAACTTCTGTACAATACAATGTTGGTTGTGAACTCGAAGGAGAAGATCTATAAACAGAGAGAACCGAAATTCTATCGCTATGTGATTCTAACTTCCATATAAAATAGTTCAGACGAAAAAGAAACACTTGGGCGGAATCTTCCAAGGATGTATTTCTCCAAAAAGTTCTTAGTAAGAAAATGCTACACCTCATCACTGACTTCCTTACAGAGCACTGTCGTTTTAGGAAGCACTTAATGAAAATTAACTGACTACTGCAGATTCTATGAGGTAAAAAAAGAAACACCAAATGCTTTGGACTAGTAATTTGTAAGAATGAGGATGTAACCTCTTTGAAACCATACCAGATACTGAAGTTCAGTATTCTGGAACTGGAAGGTGAGTTATAGCTAGTGCAGTGACGGAAATGGCTTTACTGGAGGCACAATAGACCTCAAGGACGAGGTGCAAGATAATCAGTAATGTCCACTGTCACCAACAAAAACTTCACATTGGATGTGAAGGTAAAGATATATAATTACGCAATATCCAAAAAGTATTTGCATCTCAGAATATGCTGTATCTCGTCATTGACTTCCTTATAGGGCACTGTCATCTCAGGAAGCAGTCAATGTGAAAGATGCTTCGAACAAGAAATTTGTAGGAGTGAGGATGCAACCTCCTTCAAGCCATACCAGATACTGAAGTTCATTAGTACTCTGGAACAGAAAGCCAAGCTGTAGATGCGGGGAAGTGGCACACTCAATCACTTAATGTTTTTCTCCTATCAATTCCAACGAGTTTCTTATATCAATATGGAGAATGTTTTTAGAATACTAGTATTTATATGAGACATTGCAAAACCTAACAATATCTTCCTATACCAGAAAGCTTCTGAAGCTACCACGAGCTGAACTTCGGGTAATGGTGGGACTGCTGATAGGACACGGTCGGTGCAAATACCTTTTGTACCGCATGGGTACAATGAAAGGGCTCTGGAAAGCAAGTAGAAACAGCCGAACACATAATCTGCAAGTACCCGGGGCTGACTGACCTAAGAACCATTCACATGGAAAAATCGGTTCTGGATACTCACGAAGTAATAGCCAAGTCTTCTAAGGATCACGTCGGTTTCATTAACCGTATCGACGATGTCCCTCTGTTTTTATGAATAGGGTTAAGAACAATGTGTTTGTGTGTCCATGTTTATGGGCCTTTTTTCAAATGATCGAAGGAATCTGTCATGTTTGTTTGTGCCTCCAATTTAGAAACATCCTGTATTTAGCCTTCATCAAGTTAAATTGACTTTTGTCGATTGAAGATTATTTGTTTGGGTACAGAGAATATTAGAAATTAACAGTTTCATTTTGCTAAATGAATAAAATCTAACAGAGAACGATGAAAACATTAACATTCCATTATAAAATTCGAATCACTGTCAGACAGTGAGAATCGAGAGCAGACCTAGAAAACCTCATCTAGTCTAGTTTGTCACTAAAAACTAAAAAACAAACTGGGCAGTAAAAAAAATTCTTCAACCCAAATACTCGATTGAAACTCGCCAGAATCGACAGTACATCCCGATCGGTCCGGAGGCTGTAAATCATGTCAATCGCCACTGATTGGCGTTTCCCATGGAAAACACATCAGGGCTAATGTATCAATTAACGTCGTTTTTGTACGGACCGAGGGGGAGTCATTTAATTCTTTATAAGCCAATACAGGATGAAGTGACGCATTAACAAAGTGCGCGGGAGAGAGGTGTTTTTCGCGTAGGGGGGGTGTCCCTAATGCCGGGTCTCCAGGGAGGGCCCCCATTATCGCGCCCCCTTGACGCTAGCCGGAGAAGCGAGGCACAATGATATCAATTCCCTGATGCGACGGGGTGTATACGTTGGGTTTAACGGTTCGGTTATCGGGGGGGCTTTTTCTTTTGCCTTTTTCCGTATTACTTGGTGGAATTGTCATCTTGTTATCAATACAGAAATACATTGATTTCTATCACTCCCTCTTTGTCTAACATAAGTTAAGTTCATAGAACAACTTTGCCTCCGCGGTTTTTTTCTGGAATACGAAGCTTTATTGTAAGAAATACATTGATTTCTATTGTATTTCTAATTTCTTTCTATTGTGAGAGATACATTGACTTCTATCACTAATGTATTTCTATTGTATTTACTATTGTATTTCTATTGTATTCTATTATATTTATATTTGTATTTTATTGTATTTCTATTGTATTTACTATTGTATTTCTATTGTAAGAAATACATTGATTTCTATCACTAATGTATTTCTATTGTTTTTCTATTGTATTTACTATTGTATTCTTATTGTAAGAAATACATTGATTTATATCACTCCCTCTTTTTCTAACATAAATTAAGTACATAGTACAACTTTGCCTCCGCCGTTTTTTTCCCGAAATTCGAGGCTTTATTGTAAAAAACTGGTTATACATTTATGATTCAGAGTATCGTCCATAGCTCAATCCTACTTTCTCCCATCATTCGGCAGATGAATCACACGTTGAAAGAACTGGTCATCTTTTGAAGTAAACCACGAATCTATTCAATGTTTCACTTCTTCATAAGACCGGAAGTGCTGCTCAGCCAGAGTCCGAGAGAACAACGTCTGGAGAATAAGGCGGGTGGGGTAGGACTTCCCATCTCAACGTTTCCAAGTATGTCTTGACCACTTTCGCAATATTGTCATACTGTAAAATCACTTTATCATGTCTCTCGTTGTATTGCGGCCGTTTGTCATTCAATGCTCGGCTCGAACGCATTAATTGCATTCGATAACTATCGCCTGTGATTGTTTTAGTCGGTTTCAACAAACCAAAATATACCACGACCAGCTGGTCCTACCAAATACTGGGCATGACCTTGGAATCGTGAATATTCAATTTGGCTGTCGACGTAGAAGTATGGCAGGGATATTCCCATGATTTTCTGCGATTGGAATTATCGTAATGAACCCATTTTTTATCTCCACTCACAATGCAATGCATAAATCACTTTCCGTCTTTGCCTTGCAAGCAGCGTTTAACATCTCTCGGCTTCAACTCGTACGGCACACAATTTCCTTGTTTCTGAATCATTCCCAATACTTTCGGGAGTTTTGAAATGGCTTGTTGCATCAGTCCCAATGATCCTGCCAATTCTTGTTGCTTTTGCCACGAGTCTTAATCAAATAATGCCTCCAAATCTGCATCTTCGAAAACCTTCTGTCTTCCACTGCCATTCTGGTCTTCGACGTCAAAATCACCGTTCTTGAAGCGTTGAAACTACTCTCGGTTCGTTCTTTCACTAATAGCGGCCTCACCATACGTATTTGAGAGCATTCGATGAGTCTCAATCGTGAATTTCTTCATATTGAAGCAGAAAATAGAAACCTCCCGCAAATGACTAGAATTTGGCTCGTTAGCTGACATGTTTCATAGAGAAAACTTCATGATGCAGACACAAATCCAGGCGCGGATCCACGGGGGGTAACTGGGGGAACCCCCCCAAATGACCCAGGCACCTCTTAAATTTTGCTGTCCCTCCTAGAATTTGACATACTTAGGCTCAAATAATTACAATATCAGCAAAAATTTCACCTTCAATACATTTTGGGAAGATCCATATCTATGAACGGCAAGAAAAATGACGTCCCAAAATGGCGAAAGTGTCTGGGGTCCACATTTTCAGTATTTTGAGTATCTAAAAGTTCCCCCCCCCAAAAGTGGGGCCTGGATCCGCGCCTGCACAAATCGACTAATATTTCGATGGCGTTATATTTACAAATACCTAAGCGTTTTGAATGAATCTACGATTGATTAATTGAGTTTTATAAAGATTTTATAATTGATACGAAATTTTGTGAAAAAATTATATAAATATCTAATTAGTACACGTGCTACTAATCCCACAGCAGTCCTTAATTAATCTCAATTATCATTTTCTTGATTTCTCGCTAGGAACTCTCCTATTAGAAATAATAAAGCATTGCGAAAAATTTCCTCGAACAATATAGAAACTGGGACAATTTCGATCATAAGAAAATCCATTTTTCACCGTTGATTTTCCCGCAGAAAATATATCATCAAAATACGCTCTACGTTCGCGTAAACACCATCGAAGCGCAGATTTGTGGTGGCGAATTCCAGGTCAGTCTCCGTCGTAATTTGTAACGTGAACAAAAACATAAGTACAATCGTATTTCAACTGCATTTATGGATTGCTTAGACGTTTTCGCGCATGTTGACAATTAGAGGCTCATAACACGTGTCATATATATAGTATGGGAGCAATTTCATTCCTGATACCGTTTTGGAACGGGCCAGGGCCGGACTCCGAGATTTTTCGATCTACACCTTCTACACATAGAATAAGTGGTGATTTTTCAAGATTTGGTAGTGAATAAGATAAAAAGAGAGGAAAGCGTATTAATACGAAATGAGAGGTTTCATTTATAAGGGGAGTTTCACCATGAAGAGACGAAATAGGTAGTAAAAATAGATTGGACGTAAGAAAGGATCGCAAAAGTTCAAATGAATATCAAACTTAAACTATCAAATTGTGACACCCTGTTTGATTGAGCAAGCAGCCCAACAATAGTAATTTTTGTATACTTTATCGAATCACAGGAAAAGAAAGTTTGCAAATGATGATAGGAATATACAGAACAACCCCACGATCTCAACATATTCAAATATTGAATAGTAGGTATTTGAAGAAAAATTTAAGTTGTTTATTTTCAAGATTTTCTCGGGAAGTAGAGGATATTTTCTCATAAAATTCGGTACAAACATCAATGGCTACATCGCATTCATCCACACAGCTCAAAAATGAATTTTTAAAGAAAATATCAAGGAAACAAAATTTAAACAATTAATTTCTCGAAAACTCAACAACAAATTGAGATGACCGGCTCATGACGCAGAGGACCTAGGTTCGAAGTTTAGTTGATGTGAATGTTCATTTATATTGTTTTTTTTTCAATGATTTGAAATATTTCAAGAGGAAATAATTCATAAATTTTAGTGTGAAATTTGACGTGCTTTAGCAATGAATTAAACTAAGATAATCTATTACTGAATAGAATAGACAATCTAAATCGACAAGAACTGCTCTTGGCTACTCTGGATTTCATTGAGAAATCTATAACATATAATACGGCCCTGTCCAGTTCTACTTTACTTCTCCAACGGCATTTCATTAGTTATTGTAATAGCTTTGGCAACATTTTCAGAAATTAATATGGGTACAAGCCAAGTAAATTCTCCGGCTTGACAGAAACGACTCTATCAATTTTCTGACGTGTTCATAAAATACAACAATGTACGCAAATATCAAGGTATGAGACGTTTCATTTACTCTTTGTTTCAAAACAGGTTAAATTTGGTTCGAAAGTAATTTAAGAGGGTGTAGAAAGCTGTGTATTACTGTGTTTTCTCAAGAAATAATCAATTTGTAAATGTAGAAAGTGATTCATAGTTTTAAGGAAATTTTGAATTGTGATCTCATCTTATTATTATGTCGGAGTTTCATTATTTGCACGATATTATCAAATTTCTAATGAATACATAAATATGTAATGATTCTAGTTTTGATACATACATTTTTTCCAGAAATATGTCTATTTCAACATAAAAAAAAATCATTATAAAACCAAAACGAATTCATCCAAAACTACAATTCAACAACACAATCAATGAATCGAAAAAATAAACTAACATAAGAATTGACATACTATTCAGAGTGTTGGAATTTTTGGACTAATTTTCTGACCAGACTCCTTTATTTCAAAACTCATCAAATTCCCAAACAAAAAACCATCTCTTTCACCTATAAAAAAAAATCTCAAGCCTAAGGCCCACCCTGATTACACGACAAAAAATGGTAGGTACCTATTACTGATATCGATCACAGAGGTAGCATCCCAATCAAAGAGCGTCATAGATCATTTCTCTTACTCTTTAATTAAGTAAACATGTAAATCAATATTTTAGATGATTTAGAAAATGAGTGATTTTCTAAAATTTTATCTGAGGATAATTTTCACTAAAAATATCAAGAAGAACGCGTGAAGCTGAATGATGCAAATGGTCCGTATTTCTCTGCCGAACACAATCAAAAATTAAAACCAATTGTTGACCTGTCAATCCGTGACAGCAATTCATTTTTCGATTTAATTTTTATCGCACACCATTGTACGCATATGATATTCATTGATTCCATGATCTGATTCATTTAAAACGTTGAAAATTCGGACATTTCAATAACAATAATAGATATGGAGAGTGGTCCGATATCGTTAATGAATAAATTTGAATTTCATGTTATGGACCAATGAGTGGAATGATAGATTAAATGAAAATAATAGTATTATTATATTCGTGGCGTTACGCCAGTTTTGGTTTATTATTCCCGATGATAAGCTTTTGGAATTGTTTGGGAAAAAAATCGAATACTGCATGGAATTCCTTTCACTAATTTTAGGGATTATATTGATGACCGTTTTAACGACCTATGCTGCAAAATTTCCCATCTACGTACTTCATTGTTGAAAACATTACAAATTTCACTAACTATGCTGTTTCGACCTTCAATTCGAAAGATATATCCCAAAGTTATAGAGAAAATTGTTTACTTGGTCCTTCTAGCTCGAGCATTCTTCAACATTTAAACTCATGATATCAACCCAGAAAAGTTCTTATCCGAAAAAGTATCCATGAAACATAAATTAAGAGATTGAAACTAGAAGTTTTGTCTAGGGATCACGGCTTGCCTTAATTTACAAGCTAATTGGCTTGAGCTTGACTTGATTTCAAGTCAATCTCAAGTCAACTAGTAATTTTTCAATCTCAAGTGGAGTATTTATTCATCAAGTACTTGAATCATATCAAGCTAGTTGATTTTAAGCAGTTTTCATTGTGTAGTGTCACAGCAATAAAAAAAATTATGAAATGGGAAGGAACCTTGCAAAAAAAAGTTTTATTTATTAAACTTATTGAATAAAAAAACCGAAAATATCAACTTTTTTGAACTAGAAACATAAATTAAAGCACAATAATTCAAAACAAAAAATAATAGAAAACAAACTTTCTGAATATTGAGAAACCTCCAGGATTTGTTTGATTTCATAATTTTCTATCCAGATTCTAAGACATATGGGGCATCTTATAGATTTGTCGCCTAACCTATTGCGGGTTTTGTAACTGTAAGAGCAGCTCTGGAAAATTGTCTTTCAACAGGAGCTGAAGATGCTGGCGTTGATAAGAAATCCTTGGCCATTTTGGATAAGTTTGGAAAGTTATTATCTGAAACTACCATAATCTACCAATAGATTTCATAGAATTGTGAGAAAACTACCAATTAAGTCACACTGGCGATTGCTTCAGTCTCTAGGCGCTCGAGGAATCCCCTTATTTAGTATAAGCGCGCACGAGATTGCAGAAATATATGGCGTGCGATGCGTGTATATCAAACTCAAGTAATATCAAGTAGCTCAATTTCAAGTCAAGCGATAAATATCTAAAATCAAGACAAGTCATGCTCAAGTATGTAATTTTTCACGAGCTTGATTTTCAAGTCAAGTAGTTGGTTAAAATGTCAAGCTTCTTGGCTTGATGAATTCTACCCAACTAACTAAATTATAAAAACTTCATCCAAGCTCAAAATAAAAATCCATGGCATCCATGAGGTAAATGATTTTGAAATCTGACCTTCATCAAAATTACTAATGATTTGACTGACTATTCTTCTCAAAGCTGACTCGGCGTTTTGAATTTTTAAAATTCTTTTCTTACTGTTGAAAGGACCCCGCACGTTTAGTATGGAAAATGGCTTTCCGTGAATTTGGCTGAATTTTTGATATGTTGTAGTTCTTGATAAACTGATCAGAAAAGTCCTTAGCCACAAAACTCAAAAATGGACAGTTTTCGAGATATGGAGCTTTGAAAATGGATTTTTTGCAATTTTCGGGGTTTTTGCTCATCAATCGGGGAGCTCTCATTTCTGGTTTTGATGGAATTTGGATGTTCGTCGGCCAGAATCCGACTGAGAAATGATCTTCCTTGGTTATATTAGGCACCGCCATCGATAATTTTTTATACACTGCTCCACATTGGCTATGAAATGAGATACAAAATCCAAGATCTTCCATACATCTTTTCATGCCACAAGATGACGCCAGAATAATTCACATGACCGAGAAACGACATATTGTGAGAGTTTTTTAAGAGAGACCATAATAACTGAATCCTCATATATCTGATGTCCAATAATATCAAATATGTTAGCAAAAATATTCATAACCAGGCACCGCGAGCTGTAATGGGGGAAAATGGGAAAATCATAATCATATATCCTCAGGGATAATAATTGTGATCACTATTGATGTCATTTACATATGATATGTGATTTGTTTCTCACAAATCTCGATAATCTGACAATGGGGTGCCAAGACATTTTCCTCAGAATGTCTCGAAATTGATGATAGCATCTCACAGACAAACGAATCCGTGAAAATGACTGCAGTTTTGATGCAATATAGTACTATACGGGTAGAATATAGAAGTCCAAGTGTTGGAAGCTAACTATGAATGGAACTTCCGATATTAACCCACGAATTCTTTAAAATAATTTTTTTTTCTATGAACTTTTTGAACTTCACACATACGAATGAATACTATCTAATAATATTATCGTTGGCAAAATGAATGAGTAGATCAATCAAAAACAATATAATAATGAGATTTCATTGATATAGTTTTATGTTATCAAATCATTAATTTTGCCCTCGATTCGATTCATAATATTCTGAATGATTTCTTGCGATTGCTAATATAATTTTAAAAGTTTTTTGTTTATTATCGTTATTGTTATTATTATTATGAATGTTACTCTCATTATTATATTGTTTTTGATTGATCTACTCATTCATTTTGCCAACGATCTTATTATTAGATAGTATTCATTCGTATATGTGAAGTTCAAAAAGTTCATAGAAAAAAAAATTATTTTCAAGAATTCGTGAGTAATATCGGAAGTTCCATTCATAGTTAGCTTCCAACACTTGGACTTCTATATTCTACCCGCATAGTACTATATTGCATCAAAACTGCAGACATTTTCACGGATTCGTTTGTCTGTGAGATGCTATCATCAATTTCGAGACATTCTGAGGAAAATGTCTTGGCACCCCATTGTCAGATTATCGAGATTTGTGAGAAACAAATCACATATCATAAGTAAATGACATCAATAGTGATCACAATTGTTATCCCTGAGGATATATGGTTATGATTTTCCCATTTTCCCCCATTACAGCTCGCGGTGCCTGGTTATGAACATTTTTGCTAACATATTTGATATTATTGGACATGAGATATATGAGGATTCAGTTATTATGGTCTCTCTTAAAAAAATCTCACAATATGTCGTTTCTCGGTCATGTGAATTATTCTGGCGTCATCTTGTGGCATGAAAAGATGTATGGAAGATCTTGGATTTTGTATCTCATTTCATAGCCAATGTGGAGCAGTGTATAAAAAATTATCGATGGCGGTGCCTAATATAACCAAGGAAGATCATTTCTCAGTCGGATTCTGGCCGCCGAACATCCAAATTCCATCAAAACCAGAAATGAGAGCTCCCCGATTGATGAGCAAAAACCCCGAAAATTGCAAAAAATCCATTTTCAAAGCTCCATATCTCGAAAACTGTCCATTTTTGAGTTTTGTGGCTAAGGACTTTTCTGATCAGTTCATCAAGAACTACAACATATCAAAAATTCAGCCAAATTCACGGAAAGCCATTTTCCATACTAAACGTGCGGGGTCCTTTGTGTCAAAACTTTTGCAACATACGATCATACCTCCAACACTTGTTGATTTGATAACAACCTTTTTCCTCCTCAACTCAATTAAAACCAGCAGTCGCTAACCACGAAGTAAACCAGTAAAGTTCGTTGCGCCATCTACTCCAGCCTGAGACACAGAAAGCTGCACATTAACAAGGACCTGGACATTAATGCAGGGCCGATATCGGATAACAGACAATATTGACTTGCAAAATCGGGCTCTGGGGTCTTCCAGGCACGTACGTGGGCGTGCTGGCACCAACCGATCCCAGACTTATTGTGATTGATTGGGAGGCATCATAGCAGCCAGATACCTTTCGCCTTTAATTGCCTCGAATGTGTTTACATTCTATCCGATGAGAGCTGCGGATGGACCCGTCTTGGCTCTTAGGGTGGCTGGGAAGGAGATTAAAGATTTTGAAGTAGTTGTTTATAGGGTGCTCGCTAGTGTAATATTCAGGATATGAAAACTGAGAGAAATTGAATATTATGGATTTTGGTAGAACCTAATTTTATCATAACTCATTATAGTCATTTTTATTCATGCACCTAGAGCTCTTTCTGGATGTTGAGGGCATGGGCGCCCGCAGGGGGGGCCATAGCCCCCCCTGAGATTTTGATTGCCTCATTTTTCAGCACAACTCCCTCAATAATACTTTCTCAATCCAAAGGGCAAGGAAAAAAGGAAAATGATGGATTCACAACAATTTTCCGGTTTTCAATGGAATTACTTTACATATAGTAGAGCATATGGCAGAGGTATTTTTTTAATTGAAAACTTTTTTAGACGCGTTGAGCACTTTTTGGGTGAAGAAATAACATGAAACCGAACGCACTCTATGCGTGTCAATTTTTTCATAAATTCATCTTATATATACTCTCCTATTGTCTTTAATAGATGAAGGTAAGAAGAAAAGTGTTGCAGAAAAAAGAAAAAAAAATTTAACCGATTATAAAAACAATAGTTTTTTGCAATAAATTCATCAACAACAAAAAGAGCTGCTCAGTTATGGGCTGCAATAAACTCTTTCACTTTTGTGGTTTGTTTGATGGTAGCAAGTAAATATTCAAATATATTGGAACCAATAGCAAATACACTACAAGGTGTTTCTATTAATTTTGTGGATGTTCACCGTCATATAAATTTAATTATTGAAATATGTGGAAAACATCGCTCTGATGATGCATGCTTCACAGAATTTTTTCCAAAGCATCATCTATTGCTCAGTCCCAATATAGAGATTGGAAAACCACGAATTTGCGGTAGACAAATGTACAGATCTAATTATTAAGCAGATTCAGCTGAAAATTACTTCGCATATTTAAATCATTTGATTTCTGTCCTTGAAACGAGATTCTCGAAAGAACATGTAATGCTTTTTTTCTTTGTTCAATTTTTTGCCAAAGAATTCAAAATTACTAGATATTGAATCTTTTTTTTGCATAGCCCTCCCCCCTCTTATGAATATATATACAGAAATAGAAAAACTGATGTCGCCTATACAATCATGGACGTTTTTCAATAATTTTCATTTTGCCCCCCCTGAGAAAAATTTCTGCGGGCGCCCATTGTTGAGAGCGACGACTTGCAAACCCTGGCTTCTGGCCTAAAGGTTTTCAAATCGCCCGAGGGCATCCGCATCAACAAGTTAATTACTACAGCCATAAATTCAAAAATTCTATTTAATTTAAATTTTTTCATAGTGAACGTAGGTATATTAATATTTATTGGCACACTGCAGTTGATTTGGGAAAACTGTAAAACTATAAATGGAAATATTGAGGAAATTGTGAAAAAACACAAAAGACAGTAGAAAAGTTATTGCCAGAAAGGAAGTTGATGACAGAAAACTGTGGAATATTTGAATGAAAGAATGTTATCATCGTAAATTACTATAAATTGGTCGAATATTTGAAACAAGGATCGAAATGGAACCGGTCACTCAATAAGTCTAGGCCTTTAGCACAGATGGCATTGCCAGTAGTGCAATTCCATTTTTTTATAATTAGTATCAAGCTTCGAAAGATAAGTTTACGTAAAAAATTTCGAACATAGAGGATCGAGATTTCAACGGTTTAGAAACTACATTTGTCGTTGTTTGAAAATTGGATAAAAACGAAATTCGTGTATTGATGAAACTATGTTTGATGGGAAAAAAACTTAATGAGTGTTATTCAGACTCTGCTCCATCGACAACAACTGTTAAAAGGTGATATACTGACTTCAATCGATGATGGTCAACGCTATAGTAGCCCGATTTCGTGATTTGTTTTATGATTCTCTATCAAATAGTTTTAAGGGCTTGCAAATTTAAGTTTCGTATCATAGCGGTGGAGATATCAGAAGACGTGTTCTCGAAATGAAACCCACGCTTGCTTACTGCTACAACAATGTATTGTCGATTCCGAAAAATATTTGGAGCTATTTTAGTGAACAAAAAACAGGACTATTGGCGTGATTATATGACAGTGCTAAGTGGAAAACAGTCCAAAGCGACCATATATCAAACAAAAGCTGGCAAGGTTATGGCATCCGTATTTTGGGACTGATGGTATACGTATTATTCAATTACTATACCTATGACAAGGGTAAAATCATCAAGAGTGGATATTACATAACGTTATTGGATAGACTGAGTGCTAAAATCAAAAAACTCCTTGTCAGTCTTGTCACAAATCGATGAAAACAATGGCCAAATTGTTTGAATTGCGTTTTCAACTACTTTACTACTCAGCATATTCTCCAGATCTGAATACTAGTGATTACTATAACTTTTCGCAGATCTCTAAAGAATGCTTCGGCCCTTCAGGGAAAGATATCGATATGCATATATTAGGTACCTATATCTACATATGGACGAAAAGAAGCTGATGATTATTCTTGATCTTCGATAAAACAAAATAGGTATGTTTTTCGATAAGCAAAATGAATTAATGAAATTATTTTCAATTTGAAAATGAAAGCTTTTATTTCAAAAGAAAGTAGAATTACTACAGAAATTTTGTGATAGGAACAATCCTTGACATCAAACTCCAAAAACCAACTGAACCTTCTTATAATAGTTTTGAAGACATGAATTTCGAAGATTTGATACACCACGATTTATAACGTTGGTGAATTTTTTGCGTTATCATTCTGTTTCTGAAAAAATATATGTTTACTATGGATATTAGACACATTAAAAATTAAAGCCCTACTCAAGCTTGATTACTCCAACCCCAACATCCCCTAAAATATCCACGTTGTAAAAAAAAAGCAGTAGGAATAAAAAACTCCACTAAATTTCAACAGTATTAATAATACCGCTCAACAAAATCCCCGCAAAATCATTCATTAAAATCCAATTGCGATGGACCAGCTTTGCTGCTTGTCACACGATCCCAACCCCTCCACCACTCCCCGACGACCCCTCGAATTACCAACAATCATGAGAACTTAATTTTTAATTCCACCGATGTGGAAAACAGGCTTAGAGGATTGTCTGTTATGGAGAATCAGTTAGTGCGACCGTGGGGGGCGGAGCCGTCGCCCCTCCCCTCGCGCTCCGCCCATTCGGCCGAGTTACGGTGTCGTGGCGCCATCTGTTGGCGTACGCGCGAAGCCGAACTAGAGCCTTCTCGTTCTGTTCAATGGTTTATGGAGATTTTATTTGTTGTAGCTGTGGAACTGGTTCGGGCTTGTGAATTGAATTGGAGCTGGTTTGACGATAATGACATGAACAATTTAATAGTTGGCTCTGCTGGGAAATGGTGGTTTATTTAATTAAATGAAGCGTTCCGGAGCTCGGATGCATTCGGAATAGACGGCGCGGAGGATATTATTCGCCATAAAAGGACGAATATGAGTGTTTTGAACGTAGCTCGCATGATAAAACGGTAGCTGTTCGTTCTGTGTTGGGGTAATGGAACGCGTCCCTATACGATTTCTATGGTCCGTTCATAGAAATGAATCGTAATACTGATCAAATGTCAAATGCCATTCGTTCTGTCTTTTTTAATTAGTCCGTCTATAATGAGTATTTACTGATATAGTTTCTCATATATTTATGATAACATGATAGAAATTGATGAGAAATTTCTACAAATTAATTGGTAATTCCATGATTATGGGTCAAGACTCAAGATTTATACAAAGGATAAAGCATTGTTTTATTTTGAGGATGTCAAATCGGCAAGAACACGTTTCGGAGTTATACCTATCCATATTTTTCTCCCAAAATTTGGAAAATACTAGTTTCATCGTATTAAAATTAAGAAGTTATAGTAGGAATGATGACACAAAGATATAAAAAGAAAAATTCGTGAAATAACATATCAAAACAAAAATAAAAAAATGTTTTTGAAAGCTTCTTTTAATCGAAAACAATTGTGTAGATTCTTTTGAGATATTTTGTTTTCCTAGATGACAGAGATGACTATAGCCATCGAAGAATTTAATTCTTCACCTATTCTACGAGGGTTTGAATTTTATGCAAGAGTTTTCACCTTGCTTTTTGTCTTAAAATTTTGTAGATTTTTTATTTGTATTTAAAACATAAAATAAAATATCGAAGTACATGCACTCATTTTGCGCTTTTTTCAGGAATCAACCATGAATTTGAAACCGGAGTAGATTATAGGAGAAAAAGGCCAAACAAACAAGCGCTCATGAGCAGGTCAGTGGTTTCCTGGCATTTAATTGAAAATTCAAAAGACTATGGTACCCATACCTACTGAGAACCTACCTACACCTGAAAGATAGGTACCTATATTTTATTTGGACGAAATGCTAAAATGATGGGTAACTAACAAAATGTATTTTTCTACAAGCGTGCGCTTTCAACCCTTTTCTTGCACGTGTGTAAATAGCCACTTTCCCACACGATGCGGGAAAAAACCTGCCATTTTCCTAACTCATATGCATGAGGAAGAAAAAAAGAAGGGCAAATATTAAAGTGTAAATTAAAATCTGTCATGTTTCTATGTACCGAACTCCCAATTAACTCCAATGATGAGATAACTATGGTAACGACATGCACGGAAAAGTAACTCTTTCCGCACTTGTTAGGATAATAGCTATTTTCAACTGGGATTTTACTAATACAGGCTGTTCCTAAATTGGAGGTACCTACAAACGAGAATGAAGTCCTACCTATAAACCCATTTATATAAGATTTTTTTTCTCAATATTATCCAAGGAATCTCTCATTTTCCTTTTTACCCCCAATTTGAGAACACCCTTTATAACGTATAGTAATGTATTTCTTCAATGAAAAATTCTAAATTTCGTATAATGCCACAATGTTATCGGTCAAAATGCGATAAAAGTTTATGAAAGTAAAATCCGAAACACATCAATAACCCAAAACTACATCCAGGAACAGATATAAGAATAGATTAGGTACAGACCGCGATAAATCTGTGAAGGCTAAATACGATTTCAACCGAAAAATGGTACACAAATCCAACTATACACATACCAGCGCGGGTTGCATTCAAAAGGCCGTATTGTTGACAGTGTTTAAAACCTCACGACCCATCTGTAAATATTGGAGTACCTCAGAAGGGGATGTAGACAACAGATTAGAGCACACCGGTCGCCTTAGTTTATTGTTTGCCCATTTACCGCCAGCTAAGTTCCTATTTATTTGCTCATACTTTACACTCTGTTCCATCGTGTGACAATCCAAAAGGAGAGGTAGACAGCTTGTCTTTCTAGTAGGTACAGATTTACGAACAGTTTTACGAGCTTCATGATGAAAGACAATCAGCATTTCAATGTCAATTTGATATAAAACAGAATATGTTGGCACAATACATAATATGATAAACTATACAGGTCAACATACATGTTGGTGCCCATGATTTTTCAACCAAACTCAACAAGTTGCACATTGATGTTATTTGTATTTATTTTTTTTTCACTATAAGTGCAAATGAATCTTTTTCAATGGTAGAAGAATGAACAATAGGATTGAAACCATATTTTTTAACGTTCTGAACAAGAAAAAATATTGAACTCTTAATAAAAAGGCACAAAGCGCTTCAATAACGCCATGAAATTGTTAAAATTCACAACAAAAATTTTGCAGTAACAGTTCGCAAAACAAAAGCACTTTTGGGTCCTAGTGAAACACCTAATCGGCTGACAATTCTGGAACTGATTGAAAAATTCAAAATGTTGGGACAATTTAGTGATGTGAAGAATGGAAACCGTGTGCGTCTCTCGAGAACAACTGAGAATATTGCTGCTATAGCCCGTAGTGTTGACAAAAACCCAGATGTTTGTCTATTCCTCATCGATCTTGGGACTTAGGTTATGACTTATGATTTTTACGGCCAGAATATTCATGTGGAAGACGTTTATTTTCAACAAGACCACACAAGCAACGAAACAATAGCAATTTTGAAGGAAAAGTTACCTGACCGTATTAATTCTCGAAAAGGTGATCACAATAAGCCTTCTAGATATTGTTATTCAACATCATCAGTTTTTTTTTTTGGGCTACGTGAAATATAAGGTCTGAACTGATACTTCACAATTGATTGAAAATGGAATTCGTGAAGTTAACGAGGATATGTATACAACAGCAAATGAGCGAATTGTTCATGGAAAATTTCATGAAAAGGAATAAGGATACAGTGCAGGGCAGTGGCGTACCCAAGAGGGGGATAAGGGGGATATATCCCCCCCAGGAGAAATATCCATCAAATGTAACAACCTTATTTATCACAATCTTATTATGAGTAAGCAAACTTCTTTGGAAAACTTCTTCAAAAGAAGTTAAATTTGATTTTTTTTCTTTATCCCCCCCAAGGTTCATGTCTAGGTACGCCACTGATGCAGGGAGCAGTATTTGGCTGATATCTCTTTCCATCGTTAATGACTATCTTTTCCCATTTACAATGGAATCAACATCCATTGATTTCTGTTAAAATATACAAGTTTTTTTTATATCTAGGGATTCTTCAAGCCAAGTAGCTTGACATTTCAACCAACTACTTGACTTAAAAATCAAGCTCGTGAAAAATTACATAGTTGAGCTTGACTTGACTTGATTTTAAATATTTATTGCTTGACTTGATATCAAGCTACTTGATATTACTTGAGCTTGATATGCACGCGTCGCACGGCATATATTTCTGCAATCTCGTGCGGCCTTAGAATAAATAAGGGGATTCCTCGAGCGCCGAGAGACTGAAGCATTCGCCAGTGTGACTTTATTAGTAGTTTTCTCACATTTCTATGGAATCTATTGGTAGACTTTGGTAGTTTAAGAAATATCTTTCCAAACTTGACTAATATGGTCAAAGATTTTTTATCGACACCAGCATCTTCAGCTCCTGTTGAAAGACAGTTTTCCAGAGCTGCTCTTACAAAAATCCGCAATAGGTTAGGCGACAAATCTATAAGATTCCTCATGTGTCTTAGACCCTGGATGGAGAATTGTGAAATCTAACAAAGCCTGGAGGTTTCTCAATATCAAGAAACTTTATTTTCTTATCATTTATTATTTTGTTATGATTTATAGTGATTTAATTTATTTCTGTATATTTTGTTGTTTATTTTGTATATTTCTATTGAAAAAAAGTTGATTCGGCCGGTTCTTTTATACAATAAGTTTAATGAATAGAAGTGTTTTTTGCAAGGTTCCTTCTAATTTCATCATTTTTGTATTGATGTGACACTAAACAATAAAACTGCTAAAAATCAAGTAGCCTAATATGATTCAAGTACTTCATAAATGAATACTTGACTTGACTTGAGATTGAAAAACTAGTACTTAACTTGAGCTCGACTTGAAATCAAGTCAAACTCAAGCCTAGTAGCTTGAAAATCAAGGCAAGCCGTGAATCACTATTCATATCAAAATTAAACCTCTTCTTTAAAAACCCTCTATCACTTCCACTTGCAACGCAATTACTTTACTCATCTAAAACCGACAATAAACATTAGTAGATAGTTTCTCCGCTAAAAACTACCCCATTCCATCGAGGGTTCCGTAAATCCACAGCGTTCTATCCATTCGGTTAACGGGCATGGGAACACTCATCCGGTCCCCGATCCAGGTGTATTTGCTTAGGTCCAGATTTGTCAATCGTCGGCGGCTTTGATCCTGCTCTAATGGCGTATCGGAAACGAGTCAGTATCGACCGATGCTGTCATGAGTCTTTTCGGCTCGTTGAAAATGTTATTGGCGATGTCTCTCGAGATTGGCAAGTGCGAAAAATAATATTTATCTACGGGATCGGTCGGCGGCAAGGTTCAAAGATGGGCCGAGTTGATCACGTTCGTCTTTATAGGTTTATGTGGTGTGTCCTGATGGATTATTTGGATATTGTTTGGATTTTAAGCCCAGAGCGATTGATTTTCGAAGGAAAGCGGGATGAGATCAATATGGAACCGTTCAAAGTGCAGATTTCGTAAAATGATAGTTATATTGGTTCATTAAAAGTAAAGTGTTGCTTTTTGTAGCAACACATATTCTTTGGCAGTATCATTCGAGACTAATTGACAAAAAACACCCAGAAGGATAATAATGTGTTTGTTCACCGTGATCATCTATACACTCCCCAACACGTCTCGGCATTGATGCAATAAGATGGTCTATTTCTTCTTGAGGGATACTATACCAAGCTCGATACCAAGCTGTATTTCATGTCTCAGAGCATTATCGTGCTGAAATATTTCATTCTCGAACCGGGAGAACATACGGCTCCACTATTTCTTGAAGGTAACGCAGCGCTGTCATGTTACCTCGAATAAAGATTGAAGGTGACTTACTTGCATGTGCAATAGCACCTCATACCATAACGTCTACTGTCCGGTGTACATGACGCTGAACATCAAACTGAGGTTCACGTCTTTCTCCCCGACGTCGTCTAACCCTTCTTCGGCCATCATGTGCACCCAAGGAGATTCGAGAATCATCAGAAAAGACGAGTGATGCCATTCCACATTCCAGTGTTGATGTTTTCTGCACCACTGTAATCGTTGCCGGCAATGCTCAACCGTCAGAGGTAACACAGTATGGGGTCGATAATGCTGCAGTTCAAAAGACCTTATCCGGCGGTAAACCGTTCGGACAGTTACAGGATGGCCTTGTTCTCCTAACCACTCATCAGCCAAAGATCGAGTTGTCGCAAATCGGTCTTTAATGGCCATAAGTCTTAGACGTCGATCTTGAACTTCATTGTGCCTCTTTGACGTCGGGTGCCTACTCTTCTTCGATTTTGGGCATTATCAAACCACGCTTGATAACATCTCACAAGAGTAATTGGATTTCTGTTTGTACCGTTAGCGATTTCTCGAAATGACAACCCCGCCTCCCGTAGACCAATAGTTCGACCTCTTTCAAATTCACTTAACTGGCGATAAATTCTGCGTACACGTGCTCTAGGCATTTTTACAACAACTAAACATTGACTTTGAATCTCTTCGAAGAGCTGGTATGTTGTAAAATTCAAAAAACTTATAAAAAACGACTAGATACAATATAAGTAACGAAAATTGTTTAAATGAAAAGAACGATTTTTTTTCTCCAAATTCAATAATTTACTCCATGCTATACTATCTATGTTTTACCAACAAAAAAAAATTAAATCCTTCTGGTTGTTCCAGTTTCTTTGTTAGTTAGTATGTTTATTATTCCTTTTTGTCATAAAATTGTAAAAAAACTCATCGGGAAACCCATTCCCAAATGATCAATCTTCATCGTCATGGTATATAGACGAGAACAAAGACCAAAAATCCAACATTCTATTTGTCGGAAAACCAATTTTTCCGAATCCTCCAACAAATGCACTATTTTCATATCCATTTTCCGCCCGCAACTGTACTCTCGGACAAAAAACACAATGGCTTTTTCGAATCGATAGCTACACGCCATGATAAAATGCAGTGTGTCCAATCGTACACACTCAAAAAATAAATTCCCAAAACAATGCTAACTGATGAAGTATAAATATCATTTATGAGACCGTAGGACATTCGAATATTTCGAAAACACGGAACTGGACAATAATGAATACGCGAAACATAATAGAAGACCGTATCGCTGCATGAAAATGCAGTTTTCGCAGGTCCGGATCGGCCCTGCAGGCCGGATGCAGCGCTTCACCATGAATCAGTTCAAAAAAAAAAAATTCACATATCTAAATAGTTTTGAGGAAGTCATACCATTCATCAAGGACTACAAATGCCAATAGACACCATACGACACATTATATAATCTGAAAGTACTCAAGGACACCAATAAATATCAAGGAAATTTGAGAAAAATTCATGTTCGTTATTCATTTTATTGTTGACTAATTTGAAAGTGATACCAAGTACGACTCAGTTCTTGGTAGATACTGGTAGGCACTAGTGGCGACAAAAAAGCATAGACTAATTGCTTTGTCTAGCCGAATTTGTCGTCACAATACTTAATGTACCTGCATTAGAATAAGAATGGTCTTTCGTGGTACTTGTGCGTACAACTTTCTCATTCATAGGGTTCTCAGAAAGGTACGATAGAGAATATCTTTCCCCTACCCTAATTAGTGTCCAGGCACCATCATACCATTGCGCAGGCATACAACTTAGAGAATAAGAAAAGGAAAAAGAAATTCACGATGTATAATATGATTTTATGTTTGTAACCCAGGTATAACAATGGGAAGAGGAGAGTTCAGTGGAGTAAGTTACGAGGTTATGACCAGTTGAGTTGATAGAGTGTTCAAGAAGGTTTTCAAGTGCTGTACCTCAATAAAGTTTTTGTCTGTCGTCTATCAGTGTTTCAATAATCCCTACGAAAACGTGATACCCCAAATACTCTCGTATCTTAAGATTCAGTTTTAGATTTTACCATGACGAATAATAAGTCGATTAATTGAATAATGTTCTCCATGAATTCTTGTTAAATTTCTCTCAGTATTCACAAATTAGCACTAATTTTGATAATAACCATCCAACAAATTATTTTCAAACGTTGTTGAAGTGTGGACCTTTACATGATTAAATGACATCACCTTTTGAAGACAAATGACATAAAGAATGTCAAAAAATAATAGACACTTTTGCCTTTATAACGATTTTATTGGGAAAACCTATATATTAATGAAGTTGTGACACCGTATTTTGAATTATTCAGCCAGGGATGACATGGATGTCTTCTGAGGACATCGTTAACATCAAGACAGAGTCTTCCAACTAAAAGAACCTACGCCTTCGCCATTTTGTAAAACACTGGACTGGATTTCGCTAAGTACGGTTAGTGCAAACACACGAACATAATTCATCTTCGTAAAATGTGCATGGTGTTCTGATTATGCGATCAGCTTAAAATTCCGAATGAAGCTTGAAATTGTCGATTTTCACCTCCAGTCAAAATCTCGACATCGTCGATTTTATGTTTAGAGAAATTTCGAGTATTTTATTTTACATGGTTCAGATTATGAGATCAACAGGAAATTTGGCATGAAGCTTGGAACTGTTAAATTTTAAACAATTATAGATTGTCATCTCGATCGGATATGCAATTTTGGAATTAACAAAAAAAAAATTGAACCGCTATATTTACGGAATCCCTTATTGTATTTCACCAATATACAACACTTTTCGTTCGGTTGTTATCGTGTTTAGAGCCGGACGGATTCGAACCTTATCATTTCGGACCATTCCCGGCTCAACATTCGAAAATTGAGCAATCTTTACAGCGACGTGCGCTCAACAACGATTCGAAAATATAAAACTATCAACCATCACCTACTACTGTCATGATGAGCCACCCCTGGGCATAGCCAGGGGCATAAAACATACAGGATCCTCAATCCCGTTCCCAACGAATGAATGTTTAGTTGCATACGCAATAACAGCGGGAAATATCGCAGCGATAATATTAAATTCGGCACCGCAAAATGCCCGTGGCAGATTAAGCTCTTGTAAAAACATGCGGACCGACCATTTTGTGTCTGAACAACCCAATCGCCATTTGTGGTCATCCAAAAATGCCCGTGTTTCACGACAGAGGAAATTTTATGCCTCGGGTCTGGTGGAAATTTGGTCAGCGAGCTTTTTGCCCCCTCTTTCAGTGCGCGACCACTGGAAAATCCTGGCAAAAGCTGAAAAATCGGGAATCATCATGAAGAGTTAAATTTTATTACTATATTGGGTAACTATGAACGTGTAAATATCATTTTTGATTAATGATTAAAACATTTTTTCATCCAATACTTTCATCAAATAGGTATATGTAATTTTTGAAGACTTTCAACTTTTGAAAGTAAGCTACTTTTGAAGGAAATGTATAAAAAGTGTTATTTATTCAACCATTGGCTGAAGAACTTGTAGAAAGTTGTTACCAATGCATATTTGGCGACACCAAGTACCTGTGAATGCAAGTGGGTTGCAATTTTATGGTTTGAAATATCTTCTCTTCTTCTTCTTCAAAGGCCTGTTTGCATCCACTGCTGGATAAAGGCCTCCCCTTGAATTCTCCAATTGATACCATCTTGATCCAGGTTTAAAATACAATTAATTATTTAGTATAGTCTCCCTGAACATCAATACACTTGTTCCAATGAGATTTTGATTCATCAATTCCATCCCTGGATGGATCATTATCAATGATAATTTGGAAGGGTTGCCTCTACAGTTGATATGAATTCATCATTCGATGAAAAATGATTTCCTCATATGTTTTTTTTTGGTTCACAAACAAATGGTCTTTAGGGGACAAACCTGGTGAATAAGCTCGAATAGGCAAATTAAATAATTAAAATAAACAAGGTCCTTTCAGTCTTGGTTTCCGTCCACTCGGAAATTAGGGGGAATGAAGAGGCCATCACAATTGCCAGAAATGAAGCTCAAAC
This sequence comes from Harmonia axyridis, assembly GCF_914767665.1. Classification (NCBI taxonomy): domain Eukaryota; kingdom Metazoa; phylum Arthropoda; class Insecta; order Coleoptera; family Coccinellidae; genus Harmonia; species Harmonia axyridis. The sequence goes on from NC_059502.1 coordinate 9,582,234, forward strand.
TCTTTTCATCATGTGAAACCTTTCTTTGGTATAAGCAAGCTTACCTACAAGAAAGAGTTTCAGAAGAAGGAAAAAACCGAAAGGGAAACACTCGGGCGGAATCTTCCTGGTTTGAATCATTACAAAAAGTTTCTTCAAAACTCTGACACTGCAAGATCCAAGAAGTAACTGGAGCTTAGCAAGAATATACTACACCTCCTCACTGGAGTGCAGATTCTGTGAGATGGAGGAAGAAAACCCGGATCACCTGGTGAAGGAATGCCATCACTAGCCAATGTGAAATCTGCTCTGGATAAGAAACTTTTAAAAGTGAAGAAATAGCCATTCCAGAAACTGATGCTTACACCTCTTTGGTCGCTTTCAGAACACAAACTAGTTTTGGACCGAAGAACCAGGCGCACACCACTCTTTAGCTTCTTGAGTCTGGATGGATATATTGGAGGTGACGTTATATTTGTTGAGGTTTAAGAAAACACTAGTTTTTTTTTATGAGAAAAATAACGTGCAAGCAAAAAAAATGGCTCGATGAGTGTAATTTCGACTGTGCTCCATCGACAACCATACTTTAAAGGTGTACCAAGAAAAAAAATTGATTTTAACGAAGGAGTGATTGCCGACCTATTTTGAAACAAAAAAAAAATATATTTTTTACAGAAAAGATTATGAAAACTTAGAGATGCGTTTCATTCCATGTATCACGCTTGAATTTATCTATTGAAATATGTATCAATTTATTCCTATATAAATTATGCTCATTCCAAGTTGATAAAAGTCCTAAGGATTACATTTCCGTAATTTCCTTCCGTAGACTCTCCTCATACGTCTAGACAGTTCAAAGACTTGTTACTCCTCGGGCTTCAAATCCATATTGCTACGAACTTTTCAGGCACAGGGAGCATCTGTTATCACCCACTTTAAAACATGAAATATACTTTCCAATAACGCCACATCGAACTGAAACTATCGTCGATAGAATAGCCAATATCTCGAAACAAATGTCCAAATGTCTTCCTTCAGAAGAATATAACTCAGTTGTAACGTAGCACACATCTTGCACGAGGACCAATATTAAAAAAAAACCCACACCCTGGTTCAATTTTAAATTTTACACTGGGGGGTTTATATCCGGAGGTGGAGAAGGCGCACATGTCTGTGACAAGTGAGCAAGGGTTCTGTAATTGGAGAGTCCTTTCTGGCCGGCTATTTAGCATACATATTATCAATTCGCGATCAGTTCGATTTGAGGCCACTGGCGCCTGACGAATTTTTTAATGGGGTGTTTTCCACCCTTTTTCGGGTAGGGTAGCAGAGAATTCGCGTGATTTCTGGATCGGTTTTAACGTCGTCCGAAAGGTGATTTGGAATAAATGTTTTTCAAATCGGTCGGTAGCGAAGGGTTTTTGATTATAAATTCTGGGATAACTTTTGGTGTTTGAAATTATTGTAAGAATTTTAGAGAAGCACAGTTCGATTGAATTTTTACTTGATTTGATCGACTTAAACTGTATCATGGAGAACTCTCATATGAATTTATAAAGTTTATCAAAATCAAATTCGATCGAAATGAAAATTTGCATTTTAATGTTGAATGACAAGTTCAAGTCTAGCGAAAATTTTCCAACAGCAAACAAATGGTATGACCAGAACCAAAGGAAAAATTGTAAAAAATTACCCAATATATTCGTGTTCCTAAACCCGATGGAGTTGAAATTTTTACTGTTTATATAAGAAGAACATTTTCACGCTCAGTTAGGGATTCATCAAGCTTGACATTTTATCCAACTACTTGACTTGAAAATCAAGCTCGTGAAAAATTATATACTTGAGCTTGGCTGGAATTGATTTTAGATATTTATTACTTGACTTGATATTAAGCTACTTGATATTACTTGAGCTTGATATGCACGCGTCGCACGGCTTATATTTCTGCAATCTTGTTCGCGCTTAGACTAAATAAGAGGATTCCTCGAGCGCCGAGAGACTGAATCATTCGCCAGTGTGACTTTATTAGTAGTTTTCTCACATTTCTATGAAATCTAATCTATTGGTAGATTTTGGTAGTTTCACGATTATCTTTCCAAACTTGGCCAAAATGGTCAAGGATTTTTCATCAACGTCAGCATCTTCAACTCCTGGTGAAAGACAATTTTCCAGAACTGCTCTTACAGTAACAAAAACCCGCAGAAGGTCAGGCGACAAGTCTATAAGATGCCTCATTTGTCTTAGATCCTGGATGGAAAATTATGAAATCAAACAAAACCTGGAGGTTTCTCAATATTAAGAAACTTTATTTTTTTATTAATTTTCATTTTGTTATGATTTATAGTGATTTTATTTATGTTTCTATTTCAGAAAAGTTGATATTTACGGTTCTTTTGTGTAATTAGTTTAATGAATAGTATTTTTTGCAAGGTTTCTTCTCATTTCATAATTTTTTATTGATGTGACACTACACAATAAAACTGCAAAAAAACAGGTAGCTTGATATGATTCAAGTACTTGATAAATAAATACTTGACTTGAGATTGAAAAACTATTACTTGACTTGTGCTTGACTTGAAATCAAGCCAAGTAGCTTGAAAATCGAGCCAAGCCGTGAATCCCTAGATGTAGAGTTCAAAGCTTTTGAGCGTTCGTTGATTAATGCGCCCTTGTAGACCACATGAACCTATTCACAGTTCAGAGTGAAATTGACACGTGATTGACGAACCTTCAAATGCCACTGAATATCATTTTTTTCCACATTCATGCAAAAAGCAAAACTTTATTGAACTATATTTAGTGGAAAAAAAGTTCTTTATTGCACTAGTGCAATAAAGTTTTTATTGCACTCATCTGTCATTCTACTTCAATCACATGCAATCAAACTCAGTGTTGCAAAACAAATATTTCAGCCTGAAGGAAATAACGATGTACAGTTACCAAGTACTGGTACGTTTACAGCAGTAACAAATCAAGAAGTGGATTCAAAAAGTACTTCACTACGAAATATTCATATTGAAAATTGCACCAATTGTTCATTTACTTTCAACATTGAGGGTAAAAATAAAGTTTGAGTTAAATTGTTCGTAACGTATTAGTTCCTGTTTCAATGCAAATCGATATTAATAATAAAGTATTCAAGTTGCGCTTTTCATTTTCCTACACCTAGTGCCGCACCTCAATAAATCATTTTTTGCTTTTTGCATGAACGTAGAAAAAATGTTGTATGCAACTCGTGCAAAAATTGTTTATTGCACTCGACGTGTTGTCCAACTCGGCCTAACGGCCTCTTCGGACAATTTCACGTCGAGTGCAATAAACATTCACTTTTTGCACTTGTTGCATAAATAACTATTTGAACACCCAATGTTCCCATCATTATTCCACCATCTGTCAAAAATGACACCTACTCATCGACGCCACTCGAAAAGTCATAGAACACCGACGTAACTCACCCCCACCCCGAAATTTCGGCTAAAAACCATCGACCGGAATCAAAGTGCAATATCTCTTTCACGCCCCAACCCGGAGTGGAAAAATAAGAAAGCGGGAACGGAGAGATTTGGTCCATAAAAACACAGGGGTGGGCCCCTCGAAGGCATCAAATTCACTTTTATAACGAAACAGTGTATAAAACGCGCGTTTGATGAATGGCGTTATCGCGAAGACGAGGGCCGGCATGCCGGTCACGTAGAGCGGTGCCGGATAATCGACAGTCTCGCCAACCCCACGGCGGAAAAATGTTGCGGATCGGCCTTGGTGTCACGTCCTCAGAAAGTGCAGGGCCGGATGGTGGTGGAAAACGTAAGAGGAGAGGATCAGTTTTCGATGTCGCCGTCTCGTGTTGATTTGTTTAACAGGCAAAGTCCCCAGTCTACCATAGTTACACACATTTTTTTCTTGGCAAAATTCGATTTTATTATTCAACATAGTTGCCTTCGAGGGCGAAACAGCGATTATAGTGATCTTACTTTTCTATACCATTTTTGTAGTACGATTTGTCTTTCGCTTCAGAATAGGCCTCAGTTTCGGCGATTACTTCTTCATTGGCGCAAAATTTCTTTCCAGCGAGCATTCTTTCGAGGTCTGAGAACAGTAAAGAGTCGCTGGAGGCCAAATCTGGCGAATACAGTGGATGCAGAAGCAATTCGAAGTCCAATTCACTCAATTTTGCCATTGTTTTCATTGATTTGTGACACAGCGCATTGTCTTGATGAAACTGCACCTTTTTTTATTCAAATGGGGCCATAATCTATAGACCTGACTGTTGTGTTTTTCCTCGCTTTGGATTCGGTTCATCGTGTGTAGTCCACTCAGCTGACTATCGATTGGACTCCAGAGTGGAATGATGGAGCCATGTTTCATCCAGTGTTACATATCGACGCAAAAATTCAGGTTTATTGCACTTAAACAGCTTCAAACACTGCTCAGAATCATTAACACGTTGTTGATTTTGATCGTTTGTGACCTCGCGTGGCACATATTTTGTACACAGCTTTCTTATATACAAATATTCGTAAATTATATGATATAGATGTTCCGATGATATCTTCATAATGTCTTCTAACTCGATCAACTTCACTTTATGGTCAGTCAAAATTATTTTGAGAACTTTTTTAATTTTTTCGTTCGCGACAGCCTCTTTTGTGCGCCCACTGCCTTCGCCGTCTTCGGTGCTCATTTCACCACGTTTAAACTTAGCATACCAATCAATGATGGTTGATTTTCCTGGTGCAGACCCCAAAAACTCTTCATCATCCCAAGATTTTGCTTCAACTGTATTTTTTCCCTTCAAAAAGCAATATTTCATCAGCACACAAAAATTTTTTTTCCAACTTTTTTGAAATAGCAAAAGTAGCTACACTCACAACGCAATATCTCACAAACTAATGTTCGAACTGCTGTCAAATTTTGACACGTATCGTTTTAAGGTTGGTACCAACTAAAACTCATATGGATTTAATACTAGCACCGCCATCTGTGCATCAGACCGGGGAGTTTTCAATTGGCCTAATATGTTACCAATATAAAACGAAGAGCATTCGCATTTCGGTGAGATCGGTAAAACCCTAAGGAACACTGGTTACAACCCAGAGAACTAACAAATGCAACGAAAAAAAATAAGGAAAGCACACACTTGAAGATAGCAGTTTTAGGAAGCTCGTTCATTCCTGCCCCAATTGCGCCCAAGATCAAAGGTGCGCTACTTAGCCTCGCTATTTTTTATGAACACCAAGTGGTCAATAGTTGCTTCTACAGCACACTCACATAGTAAGCTATCAAAAAAATGTCATTTGAAGACCGTACTATTACAACGACCATAACCAGTGTCCGAGGTCGATTTAAAAAACACCAAATTTTCCTAGGAAGATTGAAACCTAGAACTACGTCTGAAGGATAAACGATTAGACTTTTGTTGAATACAATACAATAACTCCATTCCGAAGTCCAAATTTCTTTGTCACTTTCATTAGATTGAAGGAAGGTATTGATTTATAGAGGTTTGCGTGACTTTAATCTGGCAGTATAGTATCTGGGAAGTAAGATACAATTGGAAATGAGTTCGGGTAGAAATTAAATTATTCCCAAGATCTTTTGTCTGAGACCCGTCAGAGAATATCAAGCGGAAGTCTATGTGATAGCACTGGTATATTATATCCAAAGTCAATTGAACTAGTCCATATGAACGCTTGGCCATAGATGTCCCTTTGAAGTGGTTATCGCGATCCGCTGAATACCAGAGTTTATTTGAAAATATTGTTAGGCAATAAATTAACTGGCCCCAAAGGAATTTCTGTAAAATTGGATAACCCTTGTATAATTGAAATATTCAGCTTCCTCCAAGTGACTTTGGATATACTATAAACAATATTGAGGTGTAGATCTAGTAGTTCAAATGATAATTCTCATAGAAACGTTAAGCTGTGCATCAATTTTATGAACATGAGCACCATTGAAACAATCAGAACAACAGTATTCAACAGCAAAAAAAACCAAGGCCAAATCTGCCGATTGCAGAATACTGGCATCAGGACCCCATGAAAAACCAGCTAATTTTGAAGGATATTATTCCTCGAATGAATACAGAAAGACTCTTCTCTAGCCACTTGACCCCTATAAAGGCTGGTCTATTTTCTTAACAGAGTTGCATCTAGCCAGAGAAAAAATAATATTTTTTTCCGACTCAAAAGCGGCAAGACTGATAATCGTCTTCATGTCGTGTGAGACAATCTCGCTTGTAACAAGCCTGCCAACCATGAAAATAATTGAAGATCCCATCAGATATCCACAATTTTCATATTATAATGCCCCTCGCACCCCTCCCATCTCAGCCTTCTAACCACCGACCAAGAAAATTTATTTCTCAATTAAGTTTACAAGATAGCCCTGACTAAACGGCTATTTTCGATTTCTCGATGGCTGTCGTTTTTGTCGAACAACCGCAGGAAGGTCTGTCATCCAGGCACCCGGTCATGTAATTGCTTGATTACAGGTCTGGCCTGATCAAAACTGATCATTATTAGCCCGATATAATTCGCGATAAGATATCCATGATTAAATAATGGCAAATATGTAATGCTCCCATCGCAATTTATCTAATTATCACTGGAAAACGACCGGGGATTTTTTTTTATTGGTTGGCGAAGATCGGCGACATAATCGGATAAGGTAAATGGGATGTTTGAGAGAATTCTTGAGAAGCTTCTTGGACGGATTGAAAACTCCCAGACGCACGTCAAATTACTGTCATCAGTTTTGGAAGATGATAGGGGTTTTTTAAGGACGTGGATGGCCATTTAGTACAAAAAGAAGGGTGCAAAGTTTACATTTAATCAAGCTAGAAGTTCCAAAACAATGGGTGGACAAGGTGGTCGCTTCACTCGTGAGTTGATGTTTGAGATCGCTGAATTTATTAACGAGGTTAATACAAGATTTTGCCGTCACCTCATTTCGTATTAAAAGGAAGAATTCTTGATTTGAAAAAATGTTTATTTTACTCAATACCTGGACAAATATTTATATCGAAATAATAATGTTTCCCATTGAACAATATCATGAACAATAACGTTCCCTACAATATCTGTTGAGAAATGTTTGGAGCTGGTGGAAGCTGAAGTTGAAGTATTGGTTACTCTCGAACTGCTCCAAATTCTTCCAGCAGTTTCTACTTTATTTTGAAATGAGTTTTCATTGTGAAAAATCTGCTCCACTGTCAGAAACCATAGATGCAGAAGAAGGCTGAAAACAATGACCATTGTAAAGATGTGGTGTCACTAATTTGTGCAACTTTGTGGTTATTCACGGTAATTTAGAAATTATATTTATTCCTAGTGGCTGTACTGAACCTTTTATTTCCTATAAAAACTGAAAACTTTTTTGTGGAATGTAAACTGGACTTAAGGATATATGTATATCTCTTGATTACATTCAAGAGGGTATGCTCATCGTTATCTATATCACAGTAAATAGCAATGTTCTAGTATGTTTTCGATTAATTCCAAAACTTCAAAAATTTAGTTCTCATATCTTGGATACTATTTTTCTGCAACCAATGGCGTAATCGCCAAAATCAGATTATTATTGAAAGCACATATATAAATTTCACACAGTGATGTTGCTTTGATTTGAGGTATGAATTCATTATGTATGGAATTACACAGTGAAGTATTGAGAGAAGACAGACCTTGACTTGACAATATGAAATACATTTCAGTAAAGTTGAGACATTATTTGCATTGCTACTGAATACTTAAAATACTTCTACTACTACTTATACTAATACCTCCAATAAAAATGATGCCTAAGGCATTCACTCAATCTTCTTCCTCTTATTGTGTCTTCTCCATCAATGAAGGTTGAATATCACCATGGCATTGAGTCAATCGATTTTATCAAAAACACATATGGATTTGCGTAAGTACAGATTTGTCTAATTTTTTTCGACATTTAAGTCAACTTAGCTTAAGTAGGGTAAGGGCTGAATCAAAATCATCGTTACCTACTGTTTTATGTATTATTATTGCTAAGAGAAAAATACCTCTTGATCTGTCAAGGTATTGATTGCATATTTTTTTTTTTTAACGACTTTATTCTTCAATTAGATACAACAAGGCATTTGTCTATGAAGTTGAAATCAGCTACATTATGGTGAGATATAATCTAGAAATTTGAAAATTATCTAACATTTCCATGTGGTCATCAAACCACAAAAAAAACCTTCGTAAATATTGTTTTGAAAGCCCATGTTGAATGATAGCTAATAATAATAATAATAATGTATATATTTATACCTATTGATGAATAAATTGAATTGAATTGAATTGAACTATTATAATAATTATTAAGGTTCACATAAATACACTTGTAGTCTCAGTTATTTCTGATTAGTGACAATGGTTCTATAAATTTAGTAATTCAGGATATGCTGTTCCAAGTAATCTAAATCTGGTCACCCTGTTCATTCAGATATCCAATCAAAAACGTCCAAAGAAGATAAAGATACCTGTCAAAAGTTATAAACATCCAGATTACAATCGTAGTAGTTCTTCCTCCGTTTCTATGTTCCATAGAATCCCCCGCAACCATAAATCATACCCCAACTAGAATTCGATCATAGATAATACGCTTCAAACACAGAGCAAGTAGATATTTATATTGACGCCCCACGCTCCCCAAGTATCTTTGTTTACACTAGAGTAATAAATGCGGTTTAGCGACCGAAATATGACATATCGATGTGTGAGGATTAACATACGAATCGGATTTATTATATATTTAATGTTTGCTGGCCGCACGCGTGTCCAGGCTAAGGCCGTCGTGGGAATCGCAAACAGAGAACGTAGAGGAGAGTGCGAATGATTATTATTTATGTACCGTGAGCTACTGTACACTCGAATCCCATTGTTTACACGGCCTTCTTTGATAAGGGTGACTTTCGTTGATGGAACTGGCGAAGTGGCGATATTTTCTGTGTCGTCTGTGGACTTGACACATGTTACTCGATGGATGTTTTTAATGGTTGCAGACGTGAGGACCGGAGTGTTCTTCAACGTTTGAATTGGAGGAATTAGCAATGCCAGGGTGTGTGTTACGAGTTGTGGGAATGTTCAGGCCTTGTTGTTCGACTAGATAGAGGAGCCCTTGTGTTCTGTGTCGAACCGGAGAACACAGAATTGCGTGTTTCACTATTCGGATAGTAAGGTGGGGGTTTCTTTCAGAGTTCTCTACAATGATGATTCTTTGGAGTTATTGAAAAAAAAAAATGAAATTTTTTAAGAATGCTGATATAATAATCCAGTATTCTGATCTATCACTGTGCAATGAACTTTCTTGGACTGTTTTTGGTCTGGAAAAGCTCCTTCTCCAACCTTTATTGAACATATCATTAGATACATACAGACATAACGGGTGTTTTTTTTTCGAGGTTTTTAACTTTAAGTTGGCATTACTGTTCAAGATGGCGACAAATTTAACAGCTGTCAAGTGATTTATTCTCAGTTTGGTTTGGCAATTCCGAGGGCAATTCATCATGAATAGACTCACTCCTGAACAACGCTTGCAAATAGTGCAATTTTATTTCGAAAATAATGGTTCTGTGCGGAATACGTATCGCGCACTACGTCCATTTTATTTTGTTTAGCGATGAAGCGCACTTCTGGTTGAATGGCTACGTCAACAAACAAAACTGTCGTATTTGGAGTGAAGCTAATCCTCAAGTGTATGTCGAAACACCGTAACATCCAGAAAAACTGACTGTTTGGTGCGCTTTATGGGCTGGTGGAATCATTGGTCCGTACTTCTTCAAAAACGATGATGGCCAGAACGTTACAGTCAATGGTGATTGGTATAGAGCCATGATTATTAACTTTTTCATTCCTGAATTGAAAAACCATGATGTCCAGGAGCTGTGGTTCCAACAAGACGGCGCAACATGTCACACAGCTCTTGCCACAATCGATTTATTGAAAGACACGTTTGGTGAACGCCTAATTTTACGTTTTGGACCTGTGAATTGGCCTCCAAGATCTTGTGATTTAACACCGCTAGACTACTTTCTGTGGGGCTACGTAAAGTCATTGGTCTATACGGATAAGCCACAAACCCTTGACCATTTGGAAGACAACATTCGCCGTGTTATTGCCGATATACGGCCACAAATGTTGGAAAAAGTCATCGAAAATTGGACGTCTAGATTGGACTACATCCGAGCCAGCCGTGACGGTCATATGCCAGAAATCATATTTAAAATGTAATGCCACAAGATTATCTTGCGGATAAATAAAATTCATGTCAATCGAATAATCCATCGTTGTTTTATTGCAATTTAAAGTTCTTTAGCTCTAAAAAAACACCCTTTATTTTTTATTATTAGACACATACAGAACAGACATACATAACTAAATAGTAGGTTCGAAAGAAAATGAGAGATTCTTCTGATAGATTTGAGAAAAAAAGTCCATAGTACCACAAACACTTTGTTTTCAAGATATATGGTGTTGAATTTGAATATTTTTTTATAACATCTGCCTTTCAGAAGATATTCAACTGACATTTGGCATAGGTACTGCAAAGTAGAGTTTATATCACGTGAAATGCCAATTTCAAATGCAAATCTACAGGGTGGTATTTTTTCTGGAGCAGTGCCTGTTTCTCTCCCCCATAGCTTTTTCTTGGTGGACCACTGGTAATTTAATAAAATTTAAAGAAATCTTTAGTTCGATACTTCAAAAATGTATTATATGAATCATTATCGAAATTCGAGATAACCTGTGTACCTATCGATCTTGAAATCTGTAAGAAACCATAACAAATCATCCTTTTAAAACACATTCAACAAAAAGAACCAAATTTCACATGTCTCGCTCCAGTTACCACAATTGCAATAACGGTTAGGTTACAATACAGACCCATGTAATAACACCACTTTGGTCGGTAACTTCGAGTAAACATGCAGTATGATAATTGGCACCTCTACATGGCAATTACAACGTGGCACTTCGATTAGAACCTGCAGCTCGTCGTTTGCTGTCTGTCAAAGTAGGAGAACCTGCTCCGATGCATGGAACCAGGCCAGTACTCGAACTTGCAAATGGATCATGAAAAGTTATAGTAATGGTGCGTTTAATATTGAAATTTCTGCGAAATGCTGAAGAGATTGAACCAAAGACAGGAGGAGAATTGTTCAGGGTAAAAGAAAAAATTTCAAAGAACAAAAAGAGTGCTTATTAGATCTTTCTGGAAAACAGCCTATTTGAAATCTGAAAATTGATAACATAATATTATTCGGTATTTCAGTTTTGTCCTAAATAAAGAGTCGATTACGAAAGTTCCCTGAGAAAGGGCATTGTAAGTATGGATTGAAGCACTGCTTTATCGAGGTTTTTCGAAGACCAAAAGACCACCAGATTGGAGGGTATATTACCAACAAAACAAGGATAAATTGGAACTTTTTTGCAGGACGTTATGAAGGATTTCAAGGATATGAATCATCTCAATGAATCAACACAACATTATAGCATTCAATGAAGACCAATTCAGATCTTCAACTGCGCTTAGTTCAATAATCTACGATGACACAACTTGATGAATATGAACTCTGTTACCAGTTGTTTTTCATGGGAGATTACATTTTCCCAGAAGTTCAATCCAAAATTCAATAATCAATGAATAATTGATAGGAAAATCTCTCTTCAAAACATTCCTGAACCGGTCCTGGACATTCTCCTTTGGCAATCAGGAACCCTTCAAGAAAACAGCCCACATTTTGATAATTATAATTGACCTCTCAATTTCGTGCACTTTTTCCACGTTACTACACAATTGCGGCTTGCGTTCATTTTGCAACAATCCGGAGACCAACACTTAACCTATCATTCAACATCATTTCGATGTACCACTTAATTAATCCATCAGTGAGTACCAACAATAGAAATATGAATTGCGTGAGTTGTTCAGCCGTCAGCTTTACACCCACATCACGTCACCATTGACCTTTGTAGCTATAGAATATAATTCGAGAAGCTTTGGGAACAACCTCCACTTTTCCATAATGTTGTATCATCTCTCCAAAAAATTTGAAAAACACTGATTGTGACACCAGAAGTTTTTGCACATTTGAACAAATTTGTATTCATGTAATTTCTCCACAAAATTTCACATCATTGTATCTGATTTTATCTCCTGAACAGATATCTGAATTTGAAGATGGAATTTTCTGGTCAATATAAACTTTTTCGAGTTCACTATGGACATAATAATGTACGAGGGTGATAGTATCCATAGTAGATCATATCTTCTTTGATCTGATCCAACAAAATTGGCAAACAGCTGGCAAGGTTATGTCATCCGATTTTGTGACGTGCATGGTACCTTATTTATTGACTATCTTAAGGAAGATGAAACCATCAACAGGAAATATTACATAACGCTATTGGATTGAGTGAGTGCAGACTTCAGAAATGAAGAAAAACGTCCTCAAACCCAAAAAAAAATATTTTTTACCAGACAATGCTATTTGTCACGAATCGATGAAAACCATAGTCAAGTTGAACGAATTGCATTTCCATCAGCTTGAGCACCCAGCTTCTTCTCTAGTGATACTGCCTTTTCAGAAACATCGGAAGACTGCTTCGGGTAAGAAATTTAACTCAAATGAAAAAATTATTGCCAAGGTTGAAGCCTATTTGGAAAACAAAACGAATCTGCCTACAGAAAATTTATTGAAAAGTAGTTGAGGAGCGTTGTAGTACAGTGCATCCCATTTTGGGTGAGACAGCCAGGTTTCTCGCTTGTTATTCAAGATAGAGCCTTGCGGTTTTCACGTTCCTGTCCTACTTTTTCGTGAAACTCAAGTTGGTCTAATCAGATTGTGCATAACTGTTTCCGTTCAAAAGATACAGGGTGATTTTGGAAATTGATACTTTTCGGACCCCTTCTTTATCTCCGAAGTTATTAGAAATAATGCTGAGGTAAAAACTACTTCTGAATCAGAATTCTGCGTAGAATACAGTGGCGTACTCATTATTTTTTTTCGGGGTATGGTTTAGAAGATTCAACACAAACTTATGTTTTTTTGAATGGAACACTATGTGTATCATTACTTCGTTGAATTCGTTATTTTTTTCCCTTCAAAATGATATATGACACTATGTAGGTAGGATGTTCAGAAATGTTAAAAAAACACTAAAACATCAAATAATGATGATTTTTTGTTAATGGGCAATGGATTTCCCATAGAAAAGAAGAATCAATAATAATAACAATAATTTATAGCGATGACAGCTAGATCAGATTGGTTTTTCCCCTCCAATGCCTACGTGATAAAACAATGCTCCCAAATGCATAGTAGCCATAATAACAACAAGGATGTTTGTGTCATCAATGACCTACTATTTTTAAAAATCGAAAGTAATAATCCTCTTATTGAAACATAGAAAATTCATGGCCCATTTACAAAAAAATCATCATTATTTGACGTTTTAGTGTTTTTTTAACATTTGTGAACATCCTACCTACATAGTATCATATATCATTTTGAAGGGAAAAAAATAACGAATTCAACGAAGTAATGATATATAGGGTGTTCCATTAAAAAAAATATAGGTTTGTGTTGAATTTCAAAACCATACCCCGAAAAAAAAATTTGAGTACGCCACTGGATTCTACGCAGAATTCTGATTCAGACGTAGTTTTCAGCTCAGCATTATTCCTAATAACTTCGGAGATAAAGAAGGGGTCCGAAAAGTATCAATTTCCAAAATCACCCTGTATCTTTTGAACGGAAAAAGTTTTACAGAATCTGATTAGACCAACTTGAGTTTCACGAAAAAGTAGGACAGGAACGTGAAAACCGCAAGGCTCTATCTTAAATAACAAGCGAGAAACCTGGCTGTCTCACCCAAAATGGGATGCACTGTACATGTATCTCTCTTAAAAGTAACTACGTTGACGAATAAAATTGTATTTTTATTGGTTAGGCCCGGGATATATTGAATGTTAATCTATGAGGTGAAGAGTTAAATTCATAATTTTGTACCAAAAATTCCACGATCTGCTTTTTGGATTTCATCAGAGTTATACGACATTCCATTTCGTTGAAATCAAAATTTTTCAAAGAAATCGATGAAAAAATGATCAAATTAGAAGGCCTTTTGAAAAATGGTTAGTCATGAATTCATAAAAGCTATTTAGTGAAACAAAAGGTCTGTGACTAACATTCAAAGGCTACTATGAAAATCTAGTGGGAAAAATCAATTCTTCGTCAAACAAAACGCAAAACATGAAGACAAATATTGACGTAGTTGTCATTCGGATTGCCCGATTCGCTATCTCATTTCTCACGTGGGCTGTTTGCGTGGCGAATCTAAAACAATCAAACATAACAGAACACTTTATCAGGCTTATGAAGAGATATCGGGTGGAATGGTAAATATACCAGTGTACAGTAGTTGGCGTCCCTGACTATTATAGGGGTGTGATTACTACCAAATGAAATATCGCCGACAAGTGCAGCTGAAGTTTTTATGGACCAGGAAATAAAATATGTCCGCGGACTTGTTTCGCATAAATTACAATAGCCGAAACAATCATTCATTCAAATGAGGATTTGTTGATCGTAAAACTACAGCCGAGTAGAGATATCTGATTCCGGGAGAACACTAAAACAGATATTTTCATTTAATTGCGTTTCCCGTTCTATTTTCATCCCAGTGCCAACTTCCTGGGTCGAGTACAGATTTTTAAAGCATCATACACTGAGAGAAATCCATATTTTTTCATTAATGAAGCACTTATTTGGAGGTTATTTATTCACAACTATTACAGCGGATTTATATTTAATATATTCATTAATAGTTAAATTATGCATTCAAAAAAGTTTATTAATAGAGAATAAAATATTTGTTTACAAGATATTTGATAATATTTAGTATATTTCGGTTATAAATAATTTATATGAACTTACGTTATCTCCACAAATAACATAAATTCATTTTCAACAAATTTTCAACTGGTAGTTAACGAACATTTGCTATATATAAATAAACTCATACAAGAATTCAATAATTCATTCACTCAGAATATAGGATTTATTAATAATTAACAAACTAACATAATTCTATAGATCCAATCTGTGGAAAAGTTTAAGGACACATCCCTCAAAGAGAAGCGCATCTCCTTGAAGGATCTGTCCTTGAACTTTTCTTTTGATTTGAATTTCCCTTTTAAACATAAAATCTGTGTTACTATGGGCTTATTGAACGCCGCTTAGCACATCTGTACTGAATTTTGGGTTTAGATCGTTTGTATCTGCTTAGTTATTAGTGATCCTGGCAGAACAGTGGTTAGAGGAAACAGACGCGATCCAGATGACTAGGGTTCAAACCCGGATACCCCAATGTGAACTCTAAAAAATTACCTAATTTGGCTAACGGTTCTTCCCAGGCCCTAAAAATCGGATAATGGAAACAACCAAAATAATTATCTAAGAAATACGTTAACCATTACTGAATTGAAATATCTCTTTTGTCAAGCATGGTCACATATTACATATAAATAAGGTTTATTAATTATTATTCAATGATGTATCAACCTCAACTATATTTATTTCCTTCAAATAGATATTTCTTCAGCATTATTAATATAAGTTAAATTATCAATTTTTTCTTTAAAAATTACAGATTCTTGCCTATAATTTATGTAATAATGTACTGATCGCCCAACTGTAAGCATTTTCGTAATCTACGTAGTCGAATCAATCAATAAAATGATACAATATTCACTTGAAGGAACTTTTATTTTTTGGAAAATTTTCTATCTAATTCTAAGGGTTAGGTATAGAAAATTTTACGAAAATTTTTGGACAAAATATTTTTCAGGTGAGATCGAAATTCGGCTAATCAGAGATCGTCAATTATGGCACTGCTCACCGATTTTCCGTAGAGCTCCCAGTTTTAAAGAAATTTGAACTCGAAATTTTGGAAAAAATTGAATTTGCCTCTAAAAATCGTTATATCTCCTGAATCATTCGTCACACACCATTCAAATAAAAACGTTTCCAAACTTCAAGTTCCGCTCTAAAACATAGTGAGGTTTCAAGTGCGTAGCCCATGTCTAGAAGAAGTGGCAGCTTCGGAAAAATTATCAATTTTTTCTTTAAAAATTACAGATTTTTGCCTATAATTTATGTAATAATGTACTGATCGCCCAACTGTAAGCATTTTCGTAATCTACATAGTCGAATCAATCAATAAAATGATACAATATTTCCTTGAAGGAACTTTTATTTTTCAGAAAATTTTCTAAGGGTTAGGTATAGAAAATTTTACGAAAATTTTTGGACAAAAAATTTTTCAGGTGAGATCGAAATTCGGCTAATCAGAGATCGTCAATTATGGCACTGCTCACCGATTTTCCGTAGAGCTCCCAGTTTTGAAGAAATTTGAACTCGAAATTAGGGAAAAAATTGAATTTGCCTCTAAAAATCGTTATATCTCCTGAATCATTCGTCACAGACCATTCAAATAAAAACGTTTCCAAACTTCAAGCTCCGCTCTGAAACATAGTGAGGTTTCAAGTGCGTAGCCCATGTCTAGAAGAAGTGGCAGCTTCGGGAAAATTATCAATTTTTTCTTTAAAAATTACAGATTTTTGCCTATAATTTATGTAATAATGTACTGATCGCCCAACTGTAAGCATTTTCGTAATCTACATAGTCGAATCAATCAATAAAATGATACAATATTCCCTTGAAGGAACTTTTATTTTTCAGAAAATTTTCTAAGGGTTAGGTATAGAAAATTTTACGAAAATTTTTGGACAAAAAATTTTTCAGGTGAGATCGAAATTCGGCTAATCAGAGATCGTCAATTATGGCACTGCACAC
The DNA here is from genome assembly GCF_914767665.1 of Harmonia axyridis. Lineage (NCBI taxonomy): Eukaryota > Metazoa > Arthropoda > Insecta > Coleoptera > Coccinellidae > Harmonia > Harmonia axyridis. The sequence continues at coordinate 9,599,098 of NC_059502.1, forward strand.
CGATTTTCCGTAGAGCTCCCAGTTTTAAAGAAATTTGAACTCGAAATTTGGGAAAAAATTGAATTTGCCCCTAAAAATCTTTATATCTCCTCAATCATACGTCACAGACCATTCAAATAAAAACGTGTCCAAACTTCAAGTTCCGCTCTAAAACATAGTGAGGTTTCAAGTGCGTAGCCCATGTCTAGAAGAAGTGGCAGCTCCGGGAAAATTATCAATTTTTTCTTTAAAAATTACAGATTTTTGCCTATAATTTATGTAATAATGTACTGATCGCCCAACTGTAAGCATTTTCGTAATCTACGTAGTCGAATCAATCAATAAAATGATACAATATTCACTAATATTCACTTGAAGGAACTTTTATTTTTCAGAAAATTTTCTAAGGGTTAGGTATAGAAAATTTTACGAAAATTTTTGGACAAAATATTTTTCAGGTGAGATCGAAATTCGGCTAATCAGAGATCGTCAATTATGGCACTGCTCACCGATTTTCCGTAGAGCTCCCAGTTTTAAAGAAATTTGAACTCGAAATTTTGGAAAAAATTGAATTTGCCTCTAAAAATCGTTATATCTCCTGAATCATTCGTCACAGACCATTCAAATAAAAACGTTTCCAAACTTCAAGTTCCGCTCTGAAACATAGTGAGGTTTCAAGTGCGTAGCCCATGTCTAGAAGAAGTGGCAGCTTCGGAAAAATTATCAATTTTTTCTTTAAAAATTACAGATTTTTGCCTATAATTTATGTAATAATGTACTGATCGCCCAACTGTAAGCATTTTCGTAATCTACGTAGTCGAATCAATCAATAAAATGATACAATATTCACTTGAAGGAACTTTTATTTTTTGGAAAATTTTCTAAGGGTTAGGTATAGAAAATTTTACGAAAATTTTTGGACAAAAAATTTTTCAGGTGAGATCGAAATTCGGCTAATCAGAGATCGTCAATTATGGCACTGCACACCGATTTTCCGTAGAGCTCCCAGTTTTGAAGAAATTTGAACTCGAAATTTTGGAAAAAATTGAATTTGCCCCTAAAAATCGTTATATCTCCTGAATCATAAGTCACAGACCATTCAAATAAAAACGTGTCCAAACTTCAAGTTCCGCTCTAAAACATAGTGAGGTTTCAAGTGCGTAGCCCATGTCTAGAAGAAGTGGCAGCTCCGGGAAAATTATCAATTTTTTCTTTAAAAATTACAGATTTTTGCCTATAATTTATGTAATAATGTACTGATCGCCCAACTGTAAGCATTTTCGTAATCTACATAGTCGAATCAATCAATAAAATGATACAATATTCCCTTGAAGGAACTTTTATTTTTCAGAAAATTTTCTAAGGGTTAGGTATAGAAAATTTTACGAAAATTTTTGGACAAAAAATTTTTCAGGTGAGATCGAAATTCGGCTAATCAGAGATCGTCAATTATGGCACTGCTCACCGATTTTCCGTAGAGCTCCCAGTTTTGAAGAAATTTGAACTCGAAATTTGGGAAAAAATTGAATTTGCCCCTAAAAATCGTTATATCTCCTGAATCATTTGTCACAGACCATTCAAATAAAAAAGTTTCCAAACTTCAAGTTCCGCTCTAAAACATAGTGAGGTTTCAAGTGCGTAGCCCATGTCTAGAAGAAGTGGCAGCTTCGGAAAAATTATCAATTTTTTCTTTAAAAATTACAGATTTTTGCCTATAATTTATGTAATAATGTACTGATCGCCCAACTGTAAGCATTTTCGTAATCTACGTAGTCGAATCAATCAATAAAATGATACAATATTCACTTGAAGGAACTTTTATTTTTTGGAAAATTTTCTAAGGGTTAGGTATAGAAAATTTTACGAAAATTTTTGGACAAAATATTTTTCAGGTGAGATCGAAATTCGGCTAATCAGAGATCGTCAATTATGGCATTGCTCACCGATTTTCCGTAGAGCTCCCAGTTTTAAAGAAATTTGAACTCGAAATTTTGGAAAAAATTGAATTTGCCTCTAAAAATCGTTATATCTCCTGAATCATTCGTCACAGACCATTCAAATAAAAACGTTTCCAAACTTCAAGTTCCGCTCTAAAACATAGTGAGGTTTCAAGTGCGTAGCCCATGTCTAGAAGAAGTGGCAGCTTCGGAAAAATTATCAATTTTTTCTTTAAAAATTACAGATTTTTGCCTATAATTTATGTAATAATGTACTGATCGCCCAACTGTAAGCATTTTCGTAATCTACATAGTCGAATCAATCAATAAAATGATACAATATTCCCTTGAAGGAACTTTTATTTTTCAGAAAATTTTCTAAGGGTTAGGTATTGAAAATTTTACGAAAATTTTTGGACAAAAAATTTTTCAGGTGAGATCGAAATTCGGCTAATCAGAGATCGTCAATTATGGCACTGCTCACCGATTTTCCGTAGAGCTCCCAGTTTTGAAGAAATTTGAACTCGAAATTAGGGAAAAAATTGAATTTGCCTCTAAAAATCGTTATATCTCCTGAATCATTCGTCACAGACCATTCAAATAAAAACGTTTCCAAACTTCAAGCTCCGCTCTAAAACATAGTGAGGTTTCAAGTGCGTAGCCCATGTCTAGAAGAAGTGGCAGCTTCGGGAAAATTATCAATTTTTTCTTTAAAAATTACAGATTCTTGCCTATAATTTATGTAATAATGTACTGATCGCCCAACTGTAAGCATTTTCGTAATCTACATAGTCGAATCAATCAATAAAATGATACAATATTCCCTTGAAGGAACTTTTATTTTTCAGAAAATTTTCTAAGGGTTAGGTATAGAAAATTTTACGAAAATTTTTGGACAAAAAATTTTTCAGGTGAGATCGAAATTCGGCTAATCAGAGATCGTCAATTATGGCACTGCTCACCGATTTTCCGTAGAGCTCCCAGTTTTGAAGAAATTTGAACTCGAAATTAGGGAAAAAATTGAATTTGCCTCTAAAAATCGTTATATCTCCTGAATCATTCGTCACAGACCATTCAAATAAAAACGTTTCCAAACTTCAAGCTCCGCTCTAAAACATAGTGAGGTTTCAAGTGCGTAGCCCATGTCTAGAAGAAGTGGCAGCTTCGGGAAAATTATCAATTTTTTCTTTAAAAATTACAGATTTTTGCCTATAATTTATGTAATAATGTATTGATCGCCCAACTGTAAGCATTTTCGTAATCTACATAGTCGAATCAATCAATAAAATGATATAATATTCCCTTGAAGGAACTTTTATTTTTCAGAAAATTTTCTAAGGGTTAGGTATAGAAAATTTTACGAAAATTTTTGGACAAAAAATTTTTCAGGTGAGATCGAAATTCGGCTAATTAGAGATCGTCAATTATGGCACTGCACACCGATTTTCCGTAGAGCTCCCAGTTTTGAAGAAATTTGAACTCGAAATTTGGGAAAAAATTGAATTTGCCCCTAAAAATCGTTATATCTCCTGAATCATACGTCACAGACCATTCAAATAAAAACGTGTCCAAACTTCAAGTTCCGCTCTAAAACATAGTGAGGTTTCAAGTGCGTAGCCCATGTCTAGAAGAAGTGGCAGCTCCGGGAAAATTATCAATTTTTTCTTTAAAAATTACAGATTCTTGCCTATAATTTATGTAATAATGTACTGATCGCCCAACTGTAAGCATTTTCGTAATCTACGTAGTCGAATCAATCAATAAAATGATACAATATTTACTTGAAGGAACTTTTATTTTTTGGAAAATTTTCTAAGGGTTAGGTATAGAAAATTTTACGAAAATTTTTGGACAAAAAATTTTTCAGGTGAGATCGAAATTCGGCTAATCAGAGATCGTCAATTATGGCACTGCTCACCGATTTTCCGTAGAGCTCCCAGTTTTGAAGAAATTTGAACTCGAAATTAGGGAAAAAATTGAATTTGCCTCTAAAAATCGTTATATCTCCTGAATCATTCGTCACAGACCATTCAAATAAAAACGTTTCCAAACTTCAAGTTCCGCTCTAAAACAAAGTGAGGTTTCAAGTGCGGAGCCCATGTCTAGAAGAAGTGGCAGCTTCGGGAAAATTATCAATTTTTTCTTTAAAAATTACAGATTTTTGCCTATAATTTATGTAATAATGTACTGATCGCCCAACTGTAAGCATTTTCGTAATCTACATAGTCGAATCAATCAATAAAATGATACAATATTCCCTTGAAGGAACTTTTATTTTTCAGAAAATTTTCTAAGGGTTAGGTATAGAAAATTTTACGAAAATTTTTAGACAAAAAATTTTTCAGGTGAGATCGAAATTCGGCTAATCAGAGATCGTCAATTATGGCACTGCACACCGATTTTCCGTAAAGCTCCCAGTTTTAAAGAAATTTGAACTCGAAATTTGGAAAAAAATTGAATTTGCCCCTAAAAATCGTTACATCTCCTGAATCATTCGTCACAGACCATTCAAATAAAAACGTTTCCAAATTTCAAGTTCCGCTCTAAAACATAGTGAGGTTTCAAGTGCGTAGCCCATGTCTAGAAGAAGTGGCAGCTCCGGGAAAATTATCAATTTTTTCTTTAAAAATTACAGATTTTTGCCTATAATTTATGTAATAATGTACTGATCGCCCAACTCTGAGCATTTTCGTAATCTTCATAGTCGAATCAATCAATAAAATGATACAATATTCCCATGAAGGAACTTTTATTTTTTGGAAAATTTTCTAAGGGTTAGGTATAGAAAATTTTACGAAAATTTTTGGACAAAAAATTTTTCAGGTGAGATCGAAATTCGGCTAATCAGAGATCGTCAATTATGGCACTGCTCACCGATTTTCCGTAGAGCTCCCAGTTTTGAAGAAATTTGAACTCGAAATTTTGGAAAAAATTGAATTTGCCTCTAAAAATCGTTATATCTCCTGAATCATTCGTGACAGACCATTCAAATAAAAACGTGTCCAAACTTCAAGTTCCGCTCTAAAACATAGTGAGGTTTCAAGTGCGTAGCCCATGTCTAGAAGAAGTGGCAGCTCCGGGAAAATTATCAATTTTTTCTTTAAAAATTACAGATTTTTGCCTATAATTTATGTAATAATGTACTGATCGCCCAACTGTAAGCATTTTCGTAATCTACATAGTCGAATCAATCAATAAAATGATATAATATTCCCTTGAAGGAACTTTTATTTTTCAGAAAATTTTCTAAGGGTTAGGTATAGAAAATTTTACGAAAATTTTTGGACAAAAAATTTTTCAGGTGAGATCGAAATTCGGCTAATCAGAGATCGTCAATTATGGCACTGCTCACCGATTTTCCGTAGAGCTCCCAGTTTTGAAGAAATTTGAACTCGAAATTTTGGAAAAAATTGAATTTGCCTCTAAAAATCGTTATATCTCCTGAATCATTCGTGACAGACCATTCAAATAAAAACGTGTCCAAACTTCAAGCTCCGCTCTAAAACATAGTGAGGTTTCAAGTGCGTAGCCCATGTCTAGAAGAAGTGGCAGCTTCGGGAAAATTATCAATTTTTTCTTTAAAAATTACAGATTTTTGCCTATAATTTATGTAATAATGTACTGATCGCCCAACTGTAAGCATTTTCGTAATCTACATAGTCGAATCAATCAATAAAATGATATAATATTCCCTTGAAGGAACTTTTATTTTTCAGAAAATTTTCTAAGGGTTAGGTATAGAAAATTTTACGAAAATTTTTGGACAAAAAATTTTTCAGGTGAGATCGAAATTCGGCTAATCAGAGATCGTCAATTATGGCACTGCTCACCGATTTTCCGTAGAGCTCCCAGTATTGAAGAAATTTGAACTCGAAATTTTGGAAAAAATTGAATTTGCCTCTAAAAATCGTTATATCTCCTGAATCATTCGTGACAGACCATTCAAATAAAAACGTGTCCAAACTTCAAGTTCCGCTCTAAAACATAGTGAGGTTTCAAGTGCGTAGCCCATGTCTAGAAGAAGTGGCAGCTCCGGGAAAATTATCAATTTTTTCTTTAAAAATTACAGATTTTTGCCTATAATTTATGTAATAATGTACTGATCGCCCAACTGTAAGCATTTTCGTAATCTACATAGTCGAATCAATCAATAAAATGATATAATATTCCCTTGAAGGAACTTTTATTTTTCAGAAAATTTTCTAAGGGTTAGGTATAGAAAATTTTACGAAAATTTTTGGACAAAAAATTTTTCAGGTGAGATCGAAATTCGGCTAATCAGAGATCGTCAATTATGGCACTGCTCACCGATTTTCCGTAGAGCTCCCAGTTTTGAAGAAATTTGAACTCGAAATTTTGGAAAAAATTGAATTTGCCTCTAAAAATCGTTATATCTCCTGAATCATTCGTGACAGACCATTCAAATAAAAACGTGTCCAAACTTCAAGCTCCGCTCTAAAACATAGTGAGGTTTCAAGTGCGTAGCCCATGTCTAGAAGAAGTGGCAGCTCCAGGAAAATTATCAATTTTTTCTTTAAAAATTACAGATTCTTGCCTATAATTTATGTAATAATGTACTGATCGCCCAACTGTAAGCATTTTCGTAATCTACGTAGTCGAATCAATCAATAAAATGATACAATATTCACTTGAAGGAACTTTTATTTTTTGGAAAATTTTCTAAGGGTTAGGTATAGAAAATTTTACGAAAATTTTTGGACAAAAAATTTTTCAGGTGAGATCGAAATTCGGCTAATCAGAGATCGTCAATTATGGCACTGCTCACCGATTTTCCGTAGAGCTCCCAGTTTTGAAGAAATTTGAACTCGAAATTAGGGAAAAAATTGAATTTGCCTCTAAAAATCGTTATATCTCCTGAATCATTCGTCACAGACCATTCAAATAAAAACGTTTCCAAACTTCAAGTTCCGCTCTAAAACAAAGTGAGGTTTCAAGTGCGGAGCCCATGTCTAGAAGAAGTGGCAGCTTCGGGAAAATTATCAATTTTTTCTTTAAAAATTACAGATTTTTGCCTATAATTTATGTAATAATGTACTGATCGCCCAACTGTAAGCATTTTCGTAATCTACATAGTCGAATCAATCAATAAAATGATACAATATTCCCTTGAAGGAACTTTTATTTTTCAGAAAATTTTCTAAGGGTTAGGTATAGAAAATTTTACGAAAATTTTTAGACAAAAAATTTTTCAGGTGAGATCGAAATTCGGCTAATCAGAGATCGTCAATTATGGCACTGCACACCGATTTTCCGTAGAGCTCCCAGTTTTAAAGAAATTTGAACTCGAAATTTGGAAAAAAATTGAATTTGCCCCTAAAAATCGTTATATCTCCTGAATCATTCGTCACAGACCATTCAAATAAAAACGTTTCCAAATTTCAAGTTCCGCTCTAAAACATATTGAGGTTTCAAGTGCGTAGCCCATGTCTAGAAGAAGTGGCAGCTCCGGGAAAATTATCAATTTTTTTTTTTAAAAATTACAGATTTTTGCCTATAATTTATGTAATAATGTACTGATCGCCCAACTGTAAGCATTTTCGTAATCTACGTAGTCGAATCAATCAATAAAATGATACAATATTCACTTGAAGGAACTTTTATTTTTTGGAAAATTTTCTAAGGGTTAGGTATAGAAAATTTTACGAAATTTTTGGACAAAAAATTTTTCAGGTGAGATCGAAATTCGGCTAATTAGAGATCGTCAAAATTGAATTTGCCCCTAAAAATCGTTATATCTCCTGAATCATACGTCACAGACCATTCAAATAAAAACGTGTCCAAACTTCAAGTTCCGCTCTAAAACATAGTGAGGTTTCAAGTGCGTAGCCCATGTCTAGAAGAAGTGGCAGCTCCGGGAAAATTATCAATTTTTTCTTTAAAAATTACAGATTCTTGCCTATAATTTATGTAATAATGTACTGATCGCCCAACTGTAAGCATTTTCGTAATCTACGTAGTCGAATCAATCAATAAAATGATACAATATTCACTTGAAGGAACTTTTATTTTTTGGACAATTTTCTAAGGGTTAGGTATAGAAAATTTTACGAAAATTTTTGGACAAAAAATTTTTCAGGAGAGATCGAAATTCGGCTAATCAGAGATCGTCAATTATGGCACTGCTCACCGATTTTCCGTAGAGCTCCCAGTTTTGAAGAAATTTGAACTCGAAATTAGGGAAAAAATTGAATTTGCCTCTAAAAATCGTTATATCTCCTGAATCATTCGTCACAGACCATTCAAATAAAAACGTTTCCAAACTTCAAGTTCCGCTCTAAAACAAAGTGAGGTTTCAAGTGCGTAGCCCATGTCTAGAAGAAGTGGCAGCTTCGGGAAAATTATCAATTTTTTCTTTAAAAATTACAGATTTTTGCCTATAATTTATGGTAATAATGTACTGATCGCCCAACTGTAAGCATTTTCGTAATCTACATAGTCGAATCAATCAATAAAATGATACAATATTCCCTTGAAGGAACTTTTATTTTTCAGAAAATTTTCTAAGGGTTAGGTATAGAAAATTTTACGAAAATTTTTAGACAAAAAATTTTTCAGGTGAGATCGAAATTCGGCTAATCAGAGATCGTCAATTATGGCACTGCACACCGATTTTCCGTAGAGCTCCCAGTTTTAAAGAAATTTGAACTCGAAATTTGGAAAAAAATTTAATTTGCCCCTAAAAATCGTTATATCTCCTGAATCATTCGTCACAGACCATTCAAATAAAAACGTTTCCAAATTTCAAGTTCCGCTCTAAAACATAGTGAGGTTTCAAGTGCGTAGCCCATGTCTAGAAGAAGTGGCAGCTCCGGGAAAATTATCAATTTTTTCTTCAAAAATTACAGATTTTTGCCTATAATTTATGTAATAATGTACTGATCGCCCAACTCTGAGCATTTTCGTAATCTTCATAGTCGAATCAATCAATAAAATGATACAATATTCCCATGAAGGAACTTTTATTTTTTGGAAAATTTTCTAAGGGTTAGGTATAGAAAATTTTACGAAAATTTTTGGACAAAAAATTTTTCAGGTGAGATCGAAATTCGGCTAATCAGAGATCGTCAATTATGGCACTGCTCACCGATTTTCCGTAGAGCTCCCAGTTTTGAAGAAATTTGAACTCGAAATTTGGGAAAAAATTGAATTTGCCCCTAAAAATCGTTATATCTCCTCAATCATACGTCACAGACCATTCAAATAAAAACGTGTCCAAACTTCAAGTTCCGCTCTAAAACATAGTGAGGTTTCAAGTGCGTAGCCCATGTCTAGAAGAAGTGGCAGCTCCGGGAAAATTATCAATTTTTTCTTTAAAAATTACAGATTCTTGCCTATAATTTATGTAATAATGTACTGATCGCCCAACTGTAAGCATTTTCGTAATCTACGTAGTCGAATCAATCAATAAAATGATACAATATTCACTTGAAGGAACTTTTATTTTTGGAAAATTTTCTAAGGGTTAGGTATAGAAAATTTTACGAAAATTTTTGGACAAAATATTTTTCTGGTGAGATCGAAATTCGGCTAATCAGAGATCGTCAATTATGGCACTGCTCACCGATTTTCCGTAGAGCTCCCAGTTTTAAAGAAATTTGAACTCGAAATTTTGGAAAAAATTGAATTTGCCTCTAAAAATCGTTATATCTCCTGAATCATTCGTCACAGACCATTCAAATAAAAACGTTTCCAAACTTCAAGTTCCGCTCTAAAACATAGTGAGGTTTCAAGTGCGTAGCCCATGTCTAGAAGAAGTGGCAGCTTCGGAAAAATTATCAATTTTTTCTTTAAAAATTACAGATTTTTGCCTATAATTTATGTAATAATGTACTGATCGCCCAACTGTAAGCATTTTCGTAATCTACATAGTCGAATCAATCAATAAAATGATACAATATTCCCTTGAAGGAACTTTTATTTTTCAGAAAATTTTCTAAGGGTTAGGTATAGAAAATTTTACGAAAATTTTTGGACAAAAAATTTTTCAGGTGAGATCGAAATTCGGCTAATCAGAGATCGTCAATTATGGCACTGCTCACCGATTTTCCGTAGAGCTCCCAGTTTTGAAGAAATTTGAACTCGAAATTAGGGAAAAAATTGAATTTGCCTCTAAAAATCGTTATATCTCCTGAATCATTCGTCACAGACCATTCAAATAAAAACGTTTCCAAACTTCAAGCTCCGCTCTAAAGCATAGTGAGGTTTCAAGTGCGTAGCCCATGTCTAGAAGAAGTGGCAGCTTCGGGAAAATTATCAATTTTTTCTTTAAAAATTACAGATTTTTGCCTATAATTTATGTAATAATGTACTGATCGCCCAACTGTAAGCATTTTCGTAATCTACATAGTCGAATCAATCAATAAAATGATACAATATTCCCTTGAAGGAACTTTTATTTTTCAGAAAATTTTCTAAGGGTTAGGTATAGAAAATTTTACGAAAATTTTTGGACAAAAAATTTTTCAGGTGAGATCGAAATTCGGCTAATCAGAGATCGTCAATTATGGCACTGCACACCGATTTTCCGTAGAGCTCCCAGTTTTGAAGAAATTTGAACTCGAAATTTGGGAAAAAATTGAATTTGCCCCTAAAAATCGTTATATCTCCTGAATCATACGTCACAGACCATTCAAATAAAAACGTGTCCAAACTTCAAGTTCCGCTCTAAAACATAGTGAGGTTTCAAGTGCGTAGCCGATGTCTAGAAGAAGTGGCAGCTCCGGGAAAATTATCAATATTTTCTTTAAAAATTACAGATTCTTGCCTATAATTTATGTAATAATGTACTGATCGCCCAACTGTAAGCATTTTCGTAATCTACGTAGTCGAATCAATCAATAAAATGATACAATATTCACTTGAAGGAACTTTTATTTTTGGAAAATTTTCTAAGGGTTAGGTATAGAAAATTTTACGAAAATTTTTGGACAAAATATTTTTCTGGTGAGATCGAAATTCGGCTAATCAGAGATCGTCAATTATGGCACTGCTCACCGATTTTCCGTAGAGCTCCCAGTTTTAAAGAAATTTGAACTCGAAATTTTGGAAAAAATTGAATTTGCCTCTAAAAATCGTTATATCTCCTGAATCATTCGTCACAGACCATTCAAATAAAAACGTTTCCAAACTTCAAGTTCCGCTCTAAAACATAGTGAGGTTTCAAGTGCGTAGCCCATGTCTAGAAGAAGTGGCAGCTTCGGAAAAATTATCAATTTTTTCTTTAAAAATTACAGATTTTTGCCTATAATTTATGTAATAATGTACTGATCGCCCAACTGTAAGCATTTTCGTAATCTACATAGTCGAATCAATCAATAAAATGATACAATATTCCCTTGAAGGAACTTTTATTTTTCAGAAAATTTTCTAAGGGTTAGGTATAGAAAATTTTACGAAAATTTTTGGACAAAAAATTTTTCAGGTGAGATCGAAATTCGGCTAATCAGAGATCGTCAATTATGGCACTGCTCACCGATTTTCCGTAGAGCTCCCAGTTTTGAAGAAATTTGAACTCGAAATTAGGGAAAAAATTGAATTTGCCTCTAAAAATCGTTATATCTCCTGAATCATTCGTCACAGACCATTCAAATAAAAACGTTTCCAAACTTCAAGCTCCGCTCTAAAGCATAGTGAGGTTTCAAGTGCGTAGCCCATGTCTAGAAGAAGTGGCAGCTTCGGGAAAATTATCAATTTTTTCTTTAAAAATTACAGATTTTTGCCTATAATTTATGTAATAATGTACTGATCGCCCAACTGTAAGCATTTTCGTAATCTACATAGTCGAATCAATCAATAAAATGATACAATATTCACTTGAAGGAACTTTTATTTTTTGGAAAATTTTCTAAGGGTTAGGTATAGAAAATTTTACGAAAATTTTTGGACAAAAAATTTTTCAGGTGAGATCGAAATTCGGCTAATCAGAGATCGTCAATTATGGCACTGCTCACCGATTTTCCGTAGAGCTCCCAGTTTTGAAGAAATTTGAACTCGAAATTTTGGAAAAAATTGTATTTGCCTCTAAAAATCGTTATATCTCCTGAATCATTTGTCACAGACCATTCAAATAAAAATGTTTCCAAACTTCAAGTTCCGCTCTAAAACATAGTGAGGTTTCAAGTGCGTAGCCCATGTCTAGAAGAAGTGGCAGCTTCGGAAAAATTTTCAATTTTTTCTATAAAAATTACAGATTTTTGCCTATAATTTATGTAATAATGTACTGATCGCCCAACTGTAAGCATTTTCGTAATCTACATAGTCGAATCAATCAATAAAATGATACAATATTCCCTTGAAGGAACTTTTATTTTTCAGAAAATTTTCTAAGGGTTAGGTATAGAAAATTTTACGAAAATTTTTGGACAAAAAATTTTTCAGGTGAGATCGAAATTCGGCTAATCAGAGATCGTCAATTATGGCACTGCTCACCGATTTTCCGTAGAGCTCCCAGTTTTGAAGAAATTTGAACTCGAAATTAGGGAGAAAATTGAATTTGCCTCTAAAAATCGTTATATCTCCTGAATCATTCGTCACAGACCATTCAAATAAAAACGTTTCCAAACTTCAAGCTCCGCTCTAGAACATAGTGAGGTTTCAAGTGCATAGCCCATGTCTAGAAGAAGTGGCAGCTTCGGGAAAATTATCAATTTTTTCTTTAAAAATTACAGATTTTTGCCTATAATTTATGTAATAATGTACTGATCGCCCAACTGTAAGCATTTTCGTAATCTACATAGTCGAATCAATCAATGAAATGATACAATATTCCCTTGAAGGAACTTTTATTTTTCAGAAAATTTTCTAAGGGTTAGGTATAGAAAATTTTACGAAATTTTTTGGACAAAAAATTTTTCAGGTGAGATCGAAATTCGGCTAATCAGAGATCGTCAATTATGGCACTGCACACCGATTTTCCGTAGAGCTCCCAGTTTTAAAGAAATTTGAACTCGAAATTTGGAAAAAAATTGAATTTGCCCCTAAAAATCGTTATATCTCCTGAATCATTCGTCACAGACCATTCAAATAAAAACGTTTCCAAACTTCAAGCTCCGCTCTAAAGCATAGTGAGGTTTCAAGTGCGTAGCCCATGTCTAGAAGAAGTGGCAGCTTCGGGAAAATTATCAATTTTTTCTTTAAAAATTACAGATTTTTGCCTATAATTTATGTAATAATGTACTGATCGCCCAACTGTAAGCATTTTCGTAATCTACATAGTCGAATCAATCAATAAAATGATACAATATTCACTTGAAGGAACTTTTATTTTTTGGAAAATTTTCTAAGGGTTAGGTATAGAAAATTTTACGAAAATTTTTGGACAAAAAATTTTTCAGGTGAGATCGAAATTCGGCTAATCAGAGATCGTCAATTATGGCACTGCTCACCGATTTTCCGTAGAGCTCCCAGTTTTGAAGAAATTTGAACTCGAAATTTTGGAAAAAATTGTATTTGCCTCTAAAAATCGTTATATCTCCTGAATCATTTGTCACAGACCATTCAAATAAAAATGTTTCCAAACTTCAAGTTCCGCTCTAAAACATAGTGAGGTTTCAAGTGCGTAGCCCATGTCTAGAAGAAGTGGCAGCTTCGGAAAAATTATCAATTTTTTCTATAAAAATTACAGATTTTTGCCTATAATTTATGTAATAATGTACTGATCGCCCAACTGTAAGCATTTTCGTAATCTACATAGTCGAATCAATCAATAAAATGATACAATATTCCCTTGAAGGAACTTTTATTTTTCAGAAAATTTTCTAAGGGTTAGGTATAGAAAATTTTACGAAAATTTTTGGACAAAAAATTTTTCAGGTGAGATCGAAATTCGGCTAATCAGAGATCGTCAATTATGGCACTGCTCACCGATTTTCCGTAGAGCTCCCAGTTTTGAAGAAATTTGAACTCGAAATTAGGGAAAAAATTGAATTTGCCTCTAAAAATCGTTATATCTCCTGAATCATTCGTCACAGACCATTCAAATAAAAACGTTTCCAAACTTCAAGCTCCGCTCTAAAACATAGTGAGGTTTCAAGTGCGTAGCCCATGTCTAGAAGAAGTGGCAGCTTCGGGAAAATTATCAATTTTTTCTTTAAAAATTACAGATTTTTGCCTATAATTTATGTAATAATGTACTGATCGCCCAACTGTAAGCATTTTCGTAATCTACATAGTCGAATCAATCAATGAAATGATACAATATTCCCTTGAAGGAACTTTTATTTTTCAGAAAATTTTCTAAGGGTTAGGTATAGAAAATTTTACGAAAATTTTTGGACAAAAAATTTTTCAGGTGAGATCGAAATTCGGCTAATCAGAGATCGTCAATTATGGCACTGCACACCGATTTTCCGTAGAGCTCCCAGTTTTAAAGAAATTTGAACTCGAAATTTGGGAAAAAATTGAATTTGCCCCTAAAAATCGTTATATCTCCTCAATCATACGTCACAGACCATTCAAATAAAAACGTGTCCAAACTTCAAGTTCCGCTCTAAAACATAGTGAGGTTTCAAGTGCGTAGCCCATGTCTAGAAGAAGTGGCAGCTCCGGGAAAATTATCAATTTTTTCTTTAAAAATTACAGATTTTTGCCTATAATTTATGTAATAATGTACTGATCGCCCAACTGTAAGCATTTTCGTAATCTACGTAGTCGAATCAATCAATAAAATGATACAATATTCACTTGAAGGAACTTTTATTTTTTGGAAAATTTTCTAAGGGTTAGGTATAGAAAATTTTACGAAAATTTTTGGACAAAATATTTTTCAGGTGAGATCGAAATTCGGCTAATCAGAGATCGTCAATTATGGCACTGCTCACCGATTTTCCGTAGAGCTCCCAGTTTTGAAGAAATTTGAACTCGAAATTAGGGAAAAAATTGAATTTGCCTCTAAAAATCGTTATATCTCCTGAATCATTCGTCACAGACCATTCAAATAAAAACGTTTCCAAACTTCAAGCTCCGCTCTAAAACATAGTGAGGTTTCAAGTGCGTAGCCCATGTCTAGAAGAAGTGGCAGCTTCGGGAAAATTATCAATTTTTTCTTTAAAAATTACAGATTTTTGCCTATAATTTATGTAATAATGTACTGATCGCCCAACTGTAAGCATTTTCGTAATCTACATAGTCGAATCAATCAATAAAATGATACAATATTCCCTTGAAGGAACTTTTATTTTTCAGAAAATTTTCTAAGGGTTAGGTATAGAAAATTTTACGAAAATTTTTGGACAAAAAATTTTTCAGGTGAGGTCGAAATTCGGCTAATCAGAGATCGTCAATTATGGCACTGCACACCGATTTTCCGTAGAGCTCCCAGTTTTGAAGAAATTTGAACTCGAAATTTGGGAAAAAATTGAATTTGCCCCTAAAAATCGTTATATCTCCTCAATCATACGTCACAGACCATTCAAATAAAAACGTGTCCAAACTTCAAGTTCCGCTCTAAAACATAGTGAGGTTTCAAGTGCGTAGCCCATGTCTAGAAGAAGTGGCAGCTCCGGGAAAATTATCAATTTTTTCTTTAAAAATTACAGATTCTTGCCTATAATTTATGTAATAATGTACTGATCGCCCAACTGTAAGCATTTTCGTAATCTACATAGTCGAATCAATCAATAAAATGATACAATATTCCCTTGAAGGAACTTTTATTTTTCAGAAAATTTTCTAAGGGTTAGGTATAGAAAATTTTACGAGAATTTTTGGACAAAAAATTTTTCAGGTGAGATCGAAATTCGGCTAATCAGAGATCGTCAATTATGGCACTGCACACCGATTTTCCGTAGAGCTCCCAGTTTTAAAGAAATTTGAACTCGAAATTTGGGAAAAAATTGAATTTGCCCCTAAAAATCGTTATATCTCCTCAATCATACGTCACAGACCATTCAAATAAAAACGTGTCCAAACTTCAAGTTCCGCTCTAAAACATAGTGAGGTCTCAAGTGCGTAGCCCATGTCTAGAAGAAGTGGCAGCTCCGGGAAAATTATCAATTTTTTCTTTTAAAATTACAGATTTTTGCCTATAATTTATGTAATAATGTACTGATCGCCCAACTGTAAGCATTTTCGTAATCTACATGGTCGAATCAATCAATAAAATGATACAATATTCCCTTGAAGGAACTTTTATTTTTCAGAAAATTTTCTAAGGGTTAGGTATAGAAAATTTTACGAAAATTTTTGGACAAAAAATTTTTCAGGTGAGATCGAAATTCGGCTAATCAGAGATCGTCAATTATGGCACTGCTCATCGATTTTCCGTAGAGCTCCCAGTTTTGTAGAAATTTGAACTCGAAATTAGGGAAAAAATTGAATTTGCCTCTAAAAATCGTTATATCTCCTGAATCATTCGTCACAGACCATTCAAATAAAAACGTTTCCAAACTTCAAGCTCCGCTCTAAAACATAGTGAGGTTTCAAGTGCGTAGCCCATGTCTAGAAGAAGTGGCAGCTTCGGGAAAATTATCAATTTTTTCTTTAAAAATTACAGATTTTTGCCTATAATTTATGTAATAATGTACTGATCGGCCAACTGTAAGCATTTTCGTAATCTACATAGTCGAATCAATCAATAAAATGATACAATATTCCCTTGAAGGAACTTTTATTTTTCAGAAAAATTTCTAAGGGTTAGGTATAGAAAATTTTACGAAAATTTTTGGACAAAAAATTTTTCAGGTGAGATCGAAATTCGGCTAATCAGAGATCGTCAATTATGGCACTGCTCACCGATTTTCCGTAGAGCTCCCAGTTTTGAAGAAATTTGAACTCGAAATTAGGGAAAAAATTGAATTTGCCTCTAAAAATCGTTATATCTCCTGAATCATTCGTCACAGACCATTCAAATAAAAACGTTTCCAAACTTCAAGCTCCGCTCTAAAACATAGTGAGGTTTCAAGTGCGTAGCCCATGTCTAGAAGAAGTGGCAGCTTCGGGAAAATTATCAATTTTTTCTTTAAAAATTACAGATTTTTGCCTATAATTTATGTAATAATGTACTGATCGCCCAACTGTAAGCATTTTCGTAATCTACATAGTCGAATCAATCAATAAAATGATATAATATTCCCTTGAAGGAACTTTTATTTTTCAGAAAATTTTCCAAGGGTTAGGTATAGAAAATTTTACGAAAATTTTTGGACAAAAAATTTTTCAGGTGAGATCGAAATTCGGCTAATCAGAGATCGTCAATTATGGCACTGCTCACCGATTTTCCGTAGAGCTCCCAGTTTTGAAGAAATTTGAACTCGAAATTAGGGAAAAAATTGAATTTGCATCTAAAAATCGTTATATCTCCTGAATCATTCGTCACAGACCATTCAAATAAAAACGTTTCCAAACTTCAAGCTCCGCTCTAAAACATAGTGAGGTTTCAAGTGCGTAGCCCATGTCTAGAAGAAGTGGCAGCTTCGGGAAAATTATCAATTTTTTCTTTAAAAATTACAGATTTTTGCCTATAATTTATGTAATAATGTACTGATCGCCCAACTGTAAGCATTTTCGTAATCTACATAGTCGAATCAATCAATGAAATGATACAATATTCCCTTGAAGGAACTTTTATTTTTCAGAAAATTTTCTAAGGGTTAGGTATAGAAAATTTTACGAAAATTTTTGGACAAAAAATTTTTCAGGTGAGATCGAAATTCGGCTAATCAGAGATCGTCAATTATGGCACTGCACACCGATTTTCCGTAGAGCTCCCAGTTTTAAAGAAATTTGAACTCGAAATTTGGGAAAAAATTGAATTTGCCCCTAAAAATCGTTATATCTCCTCAATCATACGTCACAGACCATTCAAATAAAAACGTGTCCAAACTTCAAGTTCCGCTCTAAAACATAGTGAGGTTTCAAGTGCGTAGCCCATGTCTAGAAGAAGTGGCAGCTCCGGGAAAATTATCAATTTTTTCTTTAAAAATTACAGATTTTTGCCTATAATTTATGTAATAATGTACTGATCGCCCAACTGTAAGCATTTTCGTAATCTACGTAGTCGAATCAATCAATAAAATGATACAATATTCACTTGAAGGAACTTTTATTTTTTGGAAAATTTTCTAAGGGTTAGGTATAGAAAATTTTACGAAAATTTTTGGACAAAATATTTTTCAGGTGAGATCGAAATTCGGCTAATCAGAGATCGTCAATTATGGCACTGCTCACCGATTTTCCGTAGAGCTCCCAGTTTTGAAGAAATTTGAACTCGAAATTAGGGAAAAAATTGAATTTGCCTCTAAAAATCGTTATATCTCCTGAATCATTCGTCACAGACCATTCAAATAAAAACGTTTCCAAACTTCAAGCTCCGCTCTAAAACATAGTGCGGTTTCAAGTGCGTAGCCCATGTCTAGAAGAAGTGGCAGCTTCGGGAAAATTATCAATTTTTTCTTTAAAAATTACAGATTTTTGCCTATAATTTATGTAATAATGTACTGATCGCCCAACTGTAAGCATTTTCGTAATCTACATAGTCGAATCAATCAATAAAATGATACAATATTCCCTTGAAGGAACTTTTATTTTTCAGAAAATTTTCTAAGGGTTAGGTATAGAAAATTTTACGAAAATTTTTGGACAAAAAATTTTTCAGGTGAGGTCGAAATTCGGCTAATCAGAGATCGTCAATTATGGCACTGCACACCGATTTTCCGTAGAGCTCCCAGTTTTGAAGAAATTTGAACTCGAAATTTGGGAAAAAATTGAATTTGCCCCTAAAAATCGTTATATCTCCTCAATCATACGTCACAGACCATTCAAATAAAAACGTGTCCAAACTTCAAGTTCCGCTCTAAAACATAGTGAGGTTTCAAGTGCGTAGCCCATGTCTAGAAGAAGTGGCAGCTCCGGGAAAATTATCAATTTTTTCTTTAAAAATTACAGATTCTTGCCTATAATTTATGTAATAATGTACTGATCGCCCAACTGTAAGCATTTTCGTAATCTACATAGTCGAATCAATCAATAAAATGATACAATATTCCCTTGAAGGAACTTTTATTTTTCAGAAAATTTTCTAAGGGTTAGGTATAGAAAATTTTACGAAAATTTTTGGACAAAAAATTTTTCAGGTGAGATCGAAATTCGGCTAATCAGAGATCGTCAATTATGGCACTGCACACCGATTTTCCGTAGAGCTCCCAGTTTTAAAGAAATTTGAACTCGAAATTTGGGAAAAAATTGAATTTGCCCCTAAAAATCGTTATATCTCCTCAATCATACGTCACAGACCATTCAAATAAAAACGTGTCCAAACTTCAAGTTCCGCTCTAAAACATAGTGAGGTTTCAAGTGCGTAGCCCATGTCTAGAAGAAGTGGCAGCTCCGGGAAAATTATCAATTTTTTCTTTTAAAATTACAGATTTTTGCCTATAATTTATGTAATAATGTACTGATCGCCCAACTGTAAGCATTTTCGTAATCTACATGGTCGAATCAATCAATAAAATGATACAATATTCCCTTGAAGGAACTTTTATTTTTCAGAAAATTTTCTAAGGGTTAGGTATAGAAAATTTTACGAAAATTTTTGGACAAAAAATTTTTCAGGTGAGATCGAAATTCGGCTAATCAGAGATCGTCAATTATGGCACTGCTCATCGATTTTCCGTAGAGCTCCCAGTTTTGTAGAAATTTGAACTCGAAATTAGGGAAAAAATTGAATTTGCCTCTAAAAATCGTTATATCTCCTGAATCATTCGTCACAGACCATTCAAATAAAAACGTTTCCAAACTTCAAGCTCCGCTCTAAAACATAGTGAGGTTTCAAGTGCGTAGCCCATGTCTAGAAGAAGTGGCAGCTTCGGGAAAATTATCAATTTTTTCTTTAAAAATTACAGATTTTTGCCTATAATTTATGTAATAATGTACTGATCGGCCAACTGTAAGCATTTTCGTAATCTACATAGTCGAATCAATCAATAAAATGATACAATATTCCCTTGAAGGAACTTTTATTTTTCAGAAAAATTTCTAAGGGTTAGGTATAGAAAATTTTACGAAAATTTTTGGACAAAAAATTTTTCAGGTGAGATCGAAATTCGGCTAATCAGAGATCGTCAATTATGGCACTGCTCACCGATTTTCCGTAGAGCTCCCAGTTTTGAAGAAATTTGAACTCGAAATTAGGGAAAAAATTGAATTTGCCTCTAAAAATCGTTATATCTCCTGAATCATTCGTCACAGACCATTCAAATAAAAACGTTTCCAAACTTCAAGCTCCGCTCTAAAACATAGTGAGGTTTCAAGTGCGTAGCCCATGTCTAGAAGAAGTGGCAGCTTCGGGAAAATTATCAATTTTTTCTTTAAAAATTACAGATTTTTGCCTATAATTTATGTAATAATGTACTGATCGCCCAACTGTAAGCATTTTCGTAATCTACATAGTCGAATCAATCAATAAAATGATATAATATTCCCTTGAAGGAACTTTTATTTTTCAGAAAATTTTCCAAGGGTTAGGTATAGAAAATTTTACGAAAATTTTTGGACAAAAAATTTTTCAGGTGAGATCGAAATTCGGCTAATTAGAGATCGTCAATTATGGCACTGCACACCGATTTTCCGTAGAGCTCCCAGTTTTGAAGAAATTTGAACTCGAAATTTGGGAAAAAATTGAATTTGCCCCTAAAAATCGTTATATCTCCTGAATCATACGTCACAGACCATTCAAATAAAAACGTGTCCAAACTTCAAGTTCCGCTCTAAAACATAGTGAGGTTTCAAGTGCGTAGCCCATGTCTAGAAGAAGTGGCAGCTCCGGGAAAATTATCAATTATTTCTTTAAAAATTACAGATTCTTGCCTATAATTTATGTAATGATGTACTGATCGCCCAACTGTAAGCATTTTCGTAATCTACGTAGTCGAATCAATCAATAAAATGATACAATATTCACTTGAAGGAACTTTTATTTTTTGGAAAATTTTCTAAGGGTTAGGTATAGAAAATTTTACGAAAATTTTTGGACAAAATATTTTTCAGGTGAGATCGAAATTCGGCTAATCAGAGATCGTCAATTATGGCACTGCTCACCGATTTTCCGTAGAGCTCCCAGTTTTAAAGAAATTTGAACTCGAAATTTTGGAAAAAATTGAATTTGCCTCTAAAAATCGTTATATCTCCTGAATCATTCGTCACAGACCATTCAAATGAAAACGTTTCCAAACTTCAAGTTCCTCTCTAAAACATAGTGAGGTTTCAAGTGCGTAGCCCATGTCTAGAAGAAGTGGCAGCTTCGGAAAAATTATCAATTTTTTCTTTAAAAATTACAGATTTTTGCCTATAATTTATGTAATAATGTACTGATCGCCCAACTGTAAGCATTTTCGTAATCTACATAGTCGAATCAATCAATAAAATGATACAATATTCCCTTGAAGGAACTTTTATTTTTCAGAAAATTTTCTAAGGGTTAGGTATAGAAAATTTTACGAAAATTTTTGGACAAAAATTTTTTCAGGTGAGATCGAAATTCGGCTAATCAGAGATCGTCAATTATGGCACTGCTCACCGATTTTCCGTAGAGCTCCCAGTTTTGAAGAAATTTGAACTCGAAATTAGGGAAAAAATTGAATTTGCCTCTAAAAATCGTTATATCTCCTGAATCATTCGTCACAGACCATTCAAATAAAAACGTTTTCAAACTTCAAGCTCCGCTCTAAAACATAGTGAGGTTTCAAGTGCGTAGCCCATGTCTAGAAGAAGTGGCAGCTTCGGAAAAATTATCAATTTTTTCTTTAAAAATTACAGATTTTTGCCTATAATTTATGTAATAATGTACTGATCGCCCAACTGTAAGCATTTTCGTAATCTACATAGTCGAATCAATCAATAAAATGATACAATATTCCCTTGAAGGAACTTTTATTTTTCAGAAAATTTTCTAAGGGTTAGGTATAGAAAATTTTACGAAAATTTTTGGACAAAATATTTTTCAGGTGAGATCGAAATTCGGCTAATCAGAGATCGTCAATTATGGCACTGCTCACCGATTTTCCGTAGAGCTCCCAGTTTTGAAGAAATTTGAACTCGAAATTAGGGAAAAAATTGAATTTGCCTCTAAAAATCGTTATATCTCCTGAATCATTCGTCACAGACCATTCAAATAAAAACGTTTCCAAACTTCAAGCTCCGCTCTAAAACATAGTGAGGTTTCAAGTGCGTAGCCCATGTCTAGAAGAAGTGGCAGCTTCGGGAAAATTATCAATTTTTTCTTTAAAAATTACAGATTTTTGCCTATAATTTATGTAATAATGTACTGATCGCCCAACTGTAAGCATTTTCGTAATCTACATAGTCGAATCAATCAATAAAATTATACAATATTCCCTTGAAGGAACTTTTATTTTTCAGAAAATTTTCTAAGGGTTAGGTATAGAAAATTTTACGAAAATTTTTGGACAAAAAATTTTTCAGGTGAGATCGAAATTCGGCTAATCAGAGATCGTCAATTATGGCACTGCACACCGATTTTCCGTAGAGCTCCCAGTTTTGAAGAAATTTGAACTCGAAATTTGGGAAAAAATTGAATTTGCCCCTAAAAATCGTTATATCTCCTCAATCATACGTCACAGACCATTCAAATAAAAACGTGTCCAAACTTCAAGTTCCGCTCTAAAACATAGTGAGGTTTCAAGTGCGTAGCCCATGTCTAGAAGAAGTGGCAGCTCCGGGAAAATTATCAATTTTTTCTTTAAAAATTACAGATTTTTGCCTATAATTTATGTAATAATGTACTGATCGCCCAACTGTAAGCATTTTCGTAATCTACATAGTCGAATCAATCAATAAAATGATACAATATTCCCTTGAAGGAACTTTTATTTTTCAGAAAATTTTCTAAGGGTTAGGTATAGAAAATTTTACGAAAATTTTTGGACAAAAAATTTTTCAGGTGAGATCGAAATTCGGCTAATCAGAGATCGTCAATTATGGCACTGCTCAACGATTTTCCGTAGAGCTCCCAGTTTTGAAGAAATTTGAACTCGAAATTAGGGAAAAAATTGAATTAGCCTCTAAAAATCGTTATATCTCCTGAATCATTCGTCACAGACCATTCAAATAAAAACGTTTCCAAACTTCAAGTTCCGCTCTAAAACATAGTGAGGTTTCAAGTGCGTAGCCCATGTCTAGAAGAAGTGGCAGCTTCGGGAAAATTATCAATTTTTTCTTTAAAAATTACAGATTTTTGCCTATAATTTATGTAATAATGTACTGATCGCCCAACTGTAAGCATTTTCGTAATCTACATAGTCGAATCAATCAATAAAATGATACAATATTCCCTTGAAGGAACTTTTATTTTTCAGAAAATTTTCTAAGGGTTAGGTATAGAAAATTTTACGAAAATTTTTAGACAAAAAATTTTTCAGGTGAGATCGAAATTCGGCTAATCAGAGATCGTCAATTATGGCACTGCACACCGATTTTCCGTAGAGCTCCCAGTTTTAAAGAAATTTGCTCTCGAAATTTGGGAAAAAATTGAATTTGCCCCTAAAAATCGTTATATCTCCTGAATCATTCGTCACAGACCATTCAAATAAAAACGTTTCCAAACTTCAAGCTCCGCTCTAAAACATAGTGAGATTTCAAGTGCGTAGCCCATGTCTAGAAGAAGTGGCAGCTCCGGGAAAATTATCAATTTTTTCTTTAAAAATTACAGATTTTTGCCTATAATTTATGTAATAATGTACTGATCGCCCAACTGTAAGCATTTTCGTAATCTACGTAGTCGAATCAATCAATAAAATGATACAATATTCACTTGAAGGAACTTTTATTTTTTGGAAAATTTTCTAAGGGTTAGGTATAGAAAATTTTACGAAAATTTTTGGACAAAAAATTTTTCAGGTGAGATCGAAATTCGGCTAATCAGAGATCGTCAATTATGGCACTGCTCACCGATTTTCCGTAGAGCTCCCAGTTTTGAAGAAATTTGAACTCGAAATTTGGGAAAAAATTGAATTTGCCCCTAAAAATCGTTATATCTCCTGAATCATACGTCACAGACCATTCAAATAAAAACGTGTCCAAACTTCAAGTTCCGCTCTAAAACATAGTGAGGTTTCAAGTGCGTAGCCCATGTCTAGAAGAAGTGGCAGCTTCGGGAAAATTATCAATTTTTTCTTTAAAAATTACAGATTTTTGCCTATAATTTATGTAATAATGTACTGATCGCCCAACTGTAAGCATTTTCGTAATCTACGTAGTCGAATCAATCAATAAAATGATACAATATTCACTTGAAGGAACTTTTATTTTTTGGAAAATTTTCTAAGGGTTAGGTATAGAAAATTTTACGAAATTTTTGGACAAAAAATTTTTCAGGTGAGATCGAAATTCGGCTAATCAGAGATCGTCAATTATGGCACTGCTCACCGATTTTCCGTAGAGCTCCCAGTTTTAAAGAAATTTGAACTCGAAATTTTGGAAAAAATTGAATTTGCCTCTAAAAATCGTTATATCTCCTGAATCATTCGTCACAGACCATTCAAATAAAAACGTTTCCAAACTTCAAGTTCCGCTCTAAAACATAGTGAGGTTTCAAGTGCGTAGCCCATGTCTAGAAGAAGTGGCAGCTTCGGATAAATTATCAATTTTTTCTTTAAAAATTACAGATTTTTGCCTATAATTTATGTAATAATGTACTGATCGCCCAACTCTGAGCATTTTCGTAATCTTCATAGTCGAATCAATCAATAAAATGATACAATATTCCCATGAAGGAACTTTTATTTTTTGGAAAATTTTCTAAGGGTTAGGTATAGAAAATTTTACGAAAATTTTTGGACAAAAAATTTTTCAGGTGAGATCGAAATTCGGCTAATCAGAGATCGTCAATTATGGCACTGCTCACCGATTTTCCGTAGAGCTCCCAGTTTTGAAGAAATTTGAACTCGAAATTTGGGAAAAAATTGAATTTGCCCCTAAAAATCGTTATATCTCCTGAATCATACGTCACAGACCATTCAAATAAAAACGTGTCCAAACTTCAAGTTCCGCTCTAAAACATAGTGAGGTTTCAAGTGCGTAGCCCATGTCTAGAAGAAGTGGCAGCTCCGGGAAAATTATCAATTTTTTCTTTAAAAATTACAGATTTTTGCCTATGATTTATGTAATAATGTACTGATCGCCCAACTGTAAGCATTTTCGTAATCTACGTAGTCGAATCAATCAATAAAATGATACAATATTCACTTGAAGGAACTTTTATTTTTTGGAAAATTTTCTAAGGGTTAGGTATAGAAAATTTTACGAAATTTTTGGACAAAAAATTTTTCAGGTGAGATCGAAATTCGGCTAATCAGAGATCGTCAATTATGGCACTGCTCACCGATTATCCGTAGAGCTCCCAGTTTTAAAGAAATTTGAACTCGAAATTTTGGAAAAAATTGAATTTGCCTCTAAAAATCGTTATATCTCCTGAATCATTCGTCACAGACCATTCAAATAAAAACGTTTCCAAACTTCAAGTTCCGCTCTAAAACATAGTGAGGTTTCAAGTGCGTTGCCCATGTCTAGAAGAAGTGGCAGCTTCGGAAAAATTATCAATTTTTTCTTTAAAAATTACAGATTCTTGCCTATAATTTATGTAATAATGTACTGATCGCCCAACTGTAAGCATTTTCGTAATCTACATAGTCGAATCAATCAATAAAATGATACAATATTCCCTTGAAGGAACTTTTATTTTTCAGAAAATTTTCTAAGGGTTAGGTATAGAAAATTTTACGAAAATTTTTGGACAAAAAATTTTTCAGGTGAGATCGAAATTCGGCTAATCAGAGATCGTCAATTATGGCACTGCTCACTGATTTTCCGTAGAGCTCCCAGTTTTGAAGAAATTTGAACTCGAAATTAGGGAAAAAATTGAATTTGCCCCTAAAAATCGTTATATCTCCTGAATCATTCGTCACAGACCATTCAAATAAAAACGTTTCCAAACTTCAAGCTCCGCTCTAAAACATAGTGAGATTTCAAGTGCGTAGCCCATGTCTAGAAGAAGTGGCAGCTCCGGGAAAATTATCAATTTTTTCTTTAAAAATTACAGATTTTTGCCTATAATTTATGTAATAATGTACTGATCGCCCAACTGTAAGCATTTTCGTAATCTACGTAGTCGAATCAATCAATAAAATGATACAATATTCACTTGAAGGAACTTTTATTTTTTGGAAAATTTTCTAAGGGTTAGGTATAGAAAATTTTACGAAAATTTTTGGACAAAAAATTTTTCAGGTGAGATCGAAATTCGGCTAATCAGAGATCGTCAATTATGGCACTGCTCACCGATTTTCCGTAGAGCTCCCAGTTTTGAAGAAATTTGAACTCGAAATTTGGGAAAAAATTGAATTTGCCCCTAAAAATCGTTATATCTCCTGAATCATACGTCACAGACCATTCAAATAAAAACGTGTCCAAACTTCAAGTTCCGCTCTAAAACATAGTGAGGTTTCAAGTGCGTAGCCCATGTCTAGAAGAAGTGGCAGCTTCGGGAAAATTATCAATTTTTTCTTTAAAAATTACAGATTTTTGCCTATAATTTATGTAATAATGTACTGATCGCCCAACTGTAAGCATTTTCGTAATCTACGTAGTCGAATCAATCAATAAAATGATACAATATTCACTTGAAGGAACTTTTATTTTTTGGAAAATTTTCTAAGGGTTAGGTATAGAAAATTTTACGAAATTTTTGGACAAAAAATTTTTCAGGTGAGATCGAAATTCGGCTAATCAGAGATCGTCAATTATGGCACTGCTCACCGATTTTCCGTAGAGCTCCCAGTTTTAAAGAAATTTGAACTCGAAATTTTGGAAAAAATTGAATTTGCCTCTAAAAATCGTTATATCTCCTGAATCATTCGTCACAGACCATTCAAATAAAAACGTTTCCAAACTTCAAGTTCCGCTCTAAAACATAGTGAGGTTTCAAGTGCGTAGCCCATGTCTAGAAGAAGTGGCAGCTTCGGATAAATTATCAATTTTTTCTTTAAAAATTACAGATTTTTGCCTATAATTTATGTAATAATGTACTGATCGCCCAACTCTGAGCATTTTCGTAATCTTCATAGTCGAATCAATCAATAAAATGATACAATATTCCCATGAAGGAACTTTTATTTTTTGGAAAATTTTCTAAGGGTTAGGTATAGAAAATTTTACGAAAATTTTTGGACAAAAAATTTTTCAGGTGAGATCGAAATTCGGCTAATCAGAGATCGTCAATTATGGCACTGCTCACCGATTTTCCGTAGAGCTCCCAGTTTTGAAGAAATTTGAACTCGAAATTTGGGAAAAAATTGAATTTGCCCCTAAAAATCGTTATATCTCCTGAATCATACGTCACAGACCATTCAAATAAAAACGTGTCCAAACTTCAAGTTCCGCTCTAAAACATAGTGAGGTTTCAAGTGCGTAGCCCATGTCTAGAAGAAGTGGCAGCTCCGGGAAAATTATCAATTTTTTCTTTAAAAATTACAGATTTTTGCCTATAATTTATGTAATAATGTACTGATCGCCCAACTGTAAGCATTTTCGTAATCTACGTAGTCGAATCAATCAATAAAATGATACAATATTCACTTGAAGGAACTTTTATTTTTTGGAAAATTTTCTAAGGGTTAGGTATAGAAAATTTTACGAAATTTTTGGACAAAAAATTTTTCAGGTGAGATCGAAATTCGGCTAATCAGAGATCGTCAATTATGGCACTGCTCACCGATTATCCGTAGAGCTCCCAGTTTTAAAGAAATTTGAACTCGAAATTTTGGAAAAAATTGAATTTGCCTCTAAAAATCGTTATATCTCCAGAATCATTCGTCACAGACCATTCAAATAAAAACGTTTCCAAACTTCAAGTTCCGCTCTAAAACATAGTGAGGTTTCAAGTGCGTTGCCCATGTCTAGAAGAAGTGGCAGCTTCGGAAAAATTATCAATTTTTTCTTTAAAAATTACAGATTTTTGCCTATAATTTATGTAATAATGTACTGATCGCCCAACTGTAAGCATTTTCGTAATCTACATAGTCGAATCAATCAATAAAATGATACAATATTCCCTTGAAGGAACTTTTATTTTTCAGAAAATTTTCTAAGGGTTAGGTATAGAAAATTTTACGAAAATTTTTGGACAAAAAATTTTTCAGGTGAGATCGAAATTCGGCTAATCAGAGATCGTCAATTATGGCACTGCTCACTGATTTTCCGTAGAGCTCCCAGTTTTGAAGAAATTTGAACTCGAAATTAGGGAAAAAATTGAATTTGCCTCTAAAAATCGTTATATCTCCTGAATTATTCGTCACAGACCATTCAAATAAAAACGTTTCCAAACTTCAAGTTCCGCTCTAAAACATAGTGAGGTTTCAAGTGCGTAGCCCATGTCCAGAAGAAGTGGCAGCTTCGGGAAAATTATCAATTTTTTCTTTAAAAATTACAGATTTTTGCCTATAATTTATGTAATAATGTACTGATCGCCCAACTGTAAGCATTTTCGTAATCTACGTAGTCGAATCAATCAATAAAATGATACAATATTCACTTGAAGGAACTTTTATTTTTTGGAAAATTTTCTAAGGGTTAGGTATAGAAAATTTTACGAAAATTTTCGGACAAAAAATTTTTCAGGTGAGATCGAAATTCGGCTAATCAGAGATCGTCAATTATGGCACTGCTCACCGATTTTCCGTAGAGCTCCCAGTTTTGAAGAAATTTGAACTCGAAATTAGGGAAAAAATTGAATTAGCCTCTAAAAATCGTTATATCTCCTGAATCATTCGTCACAGACCATTCAAATAAAAACGTTTCCAAACTTCAAGTTCCGCTCTAAAACATAGTGAGGTTTCAAGTGCGTAGCCCATGTCTAGAAGAAGTGGCAGTTCCGGGAAAATTATCAATTTTTTCTTTAAAAATTACAGATTTTTGCCTATAATTTATGTAATAATGTACTGATCGCCCAACTGTAAGCATTTTCGTAATCTACGTAGTCGAATCAATCAATAAAATGATACAATATTCACTTGAAGGAACTTTTATTTTTTGGAAAATTTTCTAAGGGTTAGGTATAGAAAATTTTACGAAAATTTTTGGACAAAAAATTTTTCAGGTGAGATCGAAATTCGGCTAATCAGAGATCGTCAATTATGGCACTGCTCACCGATTTTCCGTAGAGCTCCCAGTTTTGAAGAAATTTGAACTCGAAATTTGGGAAAAAATTGAATTTGCCCCTAAAAATCGTTATATCTCCTGAATCATACGTCACAGACCATTCAAATAAAAACGTGTCCAAACTTCAAGTTCCGCTCTAAAACATAGTGAGGTTTCAAGTGCGTAGCCCATGTCTAGAAGAAGTGGCAGCTTCGGGAAAATTATCAATTTTTTCTTTAAAAATTACAGATTTTTGCCTATAATTTATGTAATAATGTACTGATCGCCCAACTGTAAGCATTTTCGTAATCTACGTAGTCGAATCAATCAATAAAATGATACAATATTCACTTGAAGGAACTTTTATTTTTTGGAAAATTTTCTAAGGGTTAGGTATAGAAAATTTTACGAAATTTTTGGACAAAAAATTTTTCAGGTGAGATCGAAATTCGGCTAATCAGAGATCGTCAATTATGGCACTGCTCACCGATTTTCCGTAGAGCTCCCAGTTTTAAAGAAATTTGAACTTGAAATTTTGGAAAAAATTGAATTTGCCTCTAAAAATCGTTATATCTCCTGAATCATTCGTCACAGACCATTCAAATAAAAACGTTTCCAAACTTCAAGTTCCGCTCTAAAACATAGTGAGGTTTCAAGTGCGTAGCCCATGTCTAGAAGAAGTGGCAGCTTCGGATAAATTATCAATTTTTTCTTTAAAAATTACAGATTTTTGCCTATAATTTATGTAATAATGTACTGATCGCCCAACTCTGAGCATTTTCGTAATCTTCATAGTCGAATCAATCAATAAAATGATACAATATTCCCATGAAGGAACTTTTATTTTTTGGAAAATTTTCTAAGGGTTAGGTATAGAAAATTTTACGAAATTTTTGGACAAAAAATTTTTCAGGTGAGATCGAAATTCGGCTTATCAGAGATCGTCAATTATGGCACTGCTCACCGATTTTCCGTAGAGCTCCCAGTTTTAAAGAAATTTGAACTCGAAATTTTGGAAAAAATTGAATTTGCCTCTAAAAATCGTTATATCTCCTGAATCATTCGTCACAGACCATTCAAATAAAAACGTTTCCAAACTTCAAGTTCCGCTCTAAAACATAGTGAGGTTTCAAGTGCGTAGCCCATGTCTAGAAGAAGTGGCAGCTTCGGAAAAATTATCAATTTTTTCTTTAAAAATTACAGATTTTTGCCTATAATTTATGTAATAATGTACTGATCGCCCAACTGTAAGCATTTTCGTAATCTACATAGTCGAATCAATCAATAAAATGATACAATATTCCCTTGAAGGAACTTTTATTTTTCAGAAAATTTTCTAAGGGTTAGGTATAGAAAATTTTACGAAAATTTTTGGACAAAAAATTTTTCAGGTGAGATCGAAATTCGGCTAATCAGAGATCGTCAATTATGGCACTGCTCACTGATTTTCCGTAGAGCTCCCAGTTTTGAAGAAATTTGAACTCGAAATTAGGGAAAAAATTGAATTTGCCTCTAAAAATCGTTATATCTCCTGAATTATTCGTCACAGACCATTCAAATAAAAACGTTTCCAAACTTCAAGTTCCGCTCTAAAACATAGTGAGGTTTCAAGTGCGTAGCCCATGTCTAGAAGAAGTGGCAGCTTCGGGAAAATTATCAATTTTTTCTTTAAAAATTACAGATTTTTGCCTATAATTTATGTAATAATGTACTGATCGCCCAACTGTAAGCATTTTCGTAATCTACATAGTCGAATCAATCAATAAAATGATACAATTTTCCCTTGAAGGAACTTTTATTTTTCAGAAAATTTTCTAAGGGTTAGGTATAGAAAATTTTACGAAAATTTTTAGACAAAAAATTTTTCAGGTGAGATCGAAATTCGGCTAATCAGAGATCGTCAATTATGGCACTGCACACCGATTTTCCGTAGAGCTCCCAGTTTTAAAGAAATTTGCTCTCGAAATTTGGGAAAAAATTGAATTTGCCCCTAAAAATCGTTATATCTCCTGAATCATTCGTCACAGACCATTCAAATAAAAACGTTTCCAAATTTCAAGTTCCGCTCTAAAACATAGTGAGGTTTCAAGTGCGTAGCCCATGTCTAGAAGAAGTGGCAGCTTCGGATAAATTATCAATTTTTTCTTTAAAAATTACAGATTTTTGCCTATAATTTATGTAATAATGTACTGATCGCCCAGCTCTGAGCATTTTCGTAATCTTCATAGTCGAATCAATCAATAAAATGATACAATATTCCCATGAAGGAACTTTTATTTTTTGGAAAATTTTCTAAGGGTTAGGTATAGAAAATTTTACGAAAATTTTTGGACAAAAAATTTTTCAGGTGAGATCGAAATTCGGCTAATCAGAGATCGTCAATTATGGCACTGCTCACCGATTTTCCGTAGAGCTCCCAGTTTTGAAGAAATTTGAACTCGAAATTTGGGAAAAAATTGAATTTGCCCCTAAAAATCGTTATATCTCCTGAATCATACGTCACAGACCATTCAAATAAAAACGTGTCCAAACTTCAAGTTCCGCTCTAAAACATAGTGAGGTTTCAAGTGCGTAGCCCATGTCTAGAAGAAGTGGCAGCTCCGGGAAAATTATCAATTTTTTCTTTAAAAATTACAGATTTTTGCCTATAATTTATGTAATAATGTACTGATCGCCCAACTGTAAGCATTTTCGTAATCTACGTAGTCGAATCAATCAATAAAATGATACAATATTCACTTGAAGGAACTTTTATTTTTTGGAAAATTTTCTAAGGGTTAGGTATAGAAAATTTTACGAAATTTTTGGACAAAAAATTTTTCAGGTGAGATCGAAATTCGGCTAATCAGAGATCGTCAATTATGGCACTGCTCACCGATTTTCCGTAGAGCTCCCAGTTTTAAAGAAATTTGAACTCGAAATTTTGGAAAAAATTTAATTTGCCTCTAAAAATCGTTATATCTCCTGAATCATTCGTCACAGACCATTCAAATAAAAACGTTTCCAAACTTCAAGTTCCGCTCTAAAACATAGTGAGGTTTCAAGTGCGTTGCCCATGTCTAGAAGAAGTGGCAGCTTCGGAAAAATTATCAATTTTTTCTTTAAAAATTACAGATTTTTGCCTATAATTTATGTAATAATGTACTGATCGCCCAACTGTAAGCATTTTCGTAATCTACATAGTCGAATCAATCAATAAAATGATACAATTTTCCCTTGAAGGAACTTTTATTTTTCAGAAAATTTTCTAAGGGTTAGGTATAGAAAATTTTACGAAAATTTTTGGACAAAAAATTTTTCAGGTGAGATCGAAATTCGGCTAATCAGAGATCGTCAATTATGGCACTGCTCACCGATTTTCCGTAGAGCTCCCAGTTTTGAAGAAATTTGAACTCGAAATTAGGGAAAAAATTGAATTTGCCTCTAAAAATCGTTATATCTCCTGAATTATTCGTCACAGACCATTCAAATAAAAACGTTTCCAAACTTCAAGTTCCGCTCTAAAACATAGTGAGGTTTCAAGTGCGTAGCCCATGTCTAGAAGAAGTGGCAGCTTCGGGAAAATTATCAATTTTTTCTTTAAAAATTACAGATTTTTGCCTATAATTTATGTAATAATGTACTGATCGCCCAACTGTAAGCATTTTCGTAATCTACATAGTCGAATCAATCAATAAAATGATACAATTTTCCCTTGAAGGAACTTTTATTTTTCAGAAAATTTTCTAAGGGTTAGGTATAGAAAATTTTACGAAAATTTTTAGACAAAAAATTATCAATTTTTTCTTTAAAAATTACAGATTTTTGCCTATAATTTATGAAATAATGTACTGATCGCCCAACTGTAAGCATTTTCGTAATCTACATAGTCGAATCAATCAATAAAATGATACAATATTCCCTTGAAGGAACTTTTATTTTTCAGAAAATTTTCTAAGGGTTAGGTATAGAAAATTTTACGAAAATTTTTAGACAAAAAATTTTTCAGGTGAGATCGAGATTCGGCTAATCAGAGATCGTCAATTATGGCACTGCACACCGATTTTCCGTAGAGCTCCCAGTTTTAAAGAAATTTGAACTCGAAATTTGGGAAAAAATTGAATTTGCCCCTAAAAATCGTTATATCTCCTGAATCATTCGTCACAGACCATTCAAATAAAAACGTTTCCAAATTTCAAGTTCCGCTCTAAAACATAGTGAGGTTTCAAGTGCGTAGCCCATGTCTAGAAGAAGTGGCAGCTCCGGGAAAATTATCAATTTTTTCTTTAAAAATTACAGATTTTTGCCTATAATTTATGTAATAATGTACTGATCGCCCAACTCTGAGCATTTTCGTAATCTTCATAGTCGAATCAATCAATAAAATGATACAATATTCCCATGAAGGAACTTTTATTTTTTGGAAAATTTTCTAAGGGTTAGGTATAGAAAATTTTACGAAAATTTTTGGACAAAAAATTTTTCAGGTGAGATCGAAATTCGGCTAATCAGAGATCGTCAATTATGGCACTGCTCACCGATTTTCCGTAGAGCTCCCAGTTTTGAAGAAATTTTAACTCGAAATTTGGGAAAAAATTGAATTTGCCCCTAAAAATCGTTATATCTCCTGAATCATACGTCACAGACCATTCAAATAAAAACGTGTCCAAACTTCAAGTTCCGCTCTAAAACATAGTGAGGTTTCAAGTGCGTAGCCCATGTCTAGAAGAAGTGGCAGCTCCGGGAAAATTATCAATTTTTTCTTTAAAAATTTTGAGAATTTTTGAATTGCAAAATTTTGGATTTTGAAAATTTTTAAATTTTTGAAAATTTTGAATTTCAAAATTTTGGATTTTGAAAATTTTTGAATTTCAAAATTTTGGATTTTGAAAGTTTTTGAATTTCAAAATTTTGGATTTTGAAAATTTTGGATTCTGAAAATTTTGGATTTTGAAAATTTTGGATTTTGAAAATTTTTGATTTTCAAAATGTTGGATTTTGAAAATTTTTGAATTTTTGAAAATTTTTGAATTTTTGAAAATTTTGAATTTCAAAATTTTGGATTTTGAAAATTTTTGAATTTTGAAAATTTTTGGATTTCAAAATTTTTGGATTTTGAAAATTTTGGATTTTTGAATTTCAAAATTTCGGATTTTGAAAATTTTTGAATTTCAAAATTTTGGATTTTGAAAATTTTTGAATTTCAAAATTTTGGATTTTGAAAATTTTTGGATTTTGAAGATTCTTGGATTTCAAAATTTTGGATTTTGAAAATTTTTGAATTCTGAAAATTTTTGTATTTCAAAATTTCGGATTTTGAAAATTTTTGGATTCTGAAAATTTTTGGATTTCGAAAATTTTGGATTATTGAAAATTTTTGAATTTCAAAATTTTGGATTTTGAAAAGTTTTGAATTTTGAAAATTTTTGGATTTCGAAATTTTGGATTTTGAAAATTAGGTTTTGATAGGTTAGGTTCAACCTAACCTACTATGGTTAGGTTAGTTTAGTTTAACTTAGGTTAGAGTGATTGCAATTGATTTAGGTTTAATTAAGGTTAGGTTAGGTTAAATATAGGATTCATTATGATATAAAATATAAATTTCATCGGGAAGAATTAAATGAGAATCAGTTGAAAATATATTGAATTTGTAGAAAATTATTTAAGAATGAATGAAAAGTATTAAGAATGAATGGAAAGTATTTAAAAATGAATGAAAGGTGTTCAAAAATGAATGAAAAGTATTTAAAATTGGCAAAAATGAATAGCAAAGGCATATAAAATTATTATTCAGAAAATCATTAGAGGATATTGTTAGACCTTGAAAATCAGCTCAAGGTCAAATTAGAGGATATTAGGTTTGACCTTGAAAATTAGGTTAGACCTTGAAGATTAGGTTAGACCTTGAAAATTGGGTTAGACCTTGAAATTTAGGTTAGATTTTGAAAATTAGGTTAGATTTTGAAAATTAGGTTAGATTTTGAAAATTAGGTTAGGTTTTGAAGATTAGGTTAAGTTTTGAAAATTAGCTTAGATTTTGAAAATTAGGTTAGATTTTGAATTCCAATTCCTTACTCTCTCAAAATTCAGCTCCAAATTCCTTTTCCAAATTCCAATTCAAAACTTTCAATTCTAGCTAGGCAAATCTAATTCAACTTCCCTCAAAAAAATCTCCAAACTTCTCAAGATTTTCTGCTCGACATCTGTCTTCAATTCTTCTCTTGGATATCGTGGATTTTCAATTTCCATTTCTCCATTTGATGCTGCAATTTTTTCTATGAAATGACTATGATACTTTCACTCAATTTTGAAATTTCTTTATCTTACTTAACTACTGTAATAACAAACTTATCACCTACCATTTCTAAATTTGACTATTATGTATGAAACCAAATGATTATCTACGAAACCAACTGAGATATTCGAATTACAATACATATATCATACTAAATCATATCTCTTTTATACCTACCTATATAGAATTACTTGAAATAATTATAGATTCAGCTGATGAGAAAGGTATAGTATTAGAGTGACTACAAACAATGTATACATTTCAGCTCAGCAAATCTCCAATTAAGCCATAAGAAAGATAAATAATTCCACAAATGTTGGCAGTTGCTGACAAAACTTTGTTTATAATCCAATAGATATCGTCATGCTTAGCTACAGAATCATTTTTCATATATCATAATATACATAAACATAGCCTGTGTGGATTAGTTTGAAGATCATTTATTTTTAAGATCCACTTGGATGTGTAAGGAAATCTAATTTTCTCAAGTCATAACCTGGAAGACACCAGATTCGCAATTTGATTCTAACGATCAGCAATTTGAGAGGAAACCAACAGATGGTTAGTTACAAATCAATAAACGTTCAATATTTATAATTCCCGAAGACCCATTTACTCAACCATCATCAATTCCATCGGCCAACTTAGATAACATCGATCCAGCATTAACTTTTATTAGATAAATGCCCGATGCCGTTTTTCGCATAAACATTGCATTATAACACACTTATCCGATTTTTTCCACGAGTCCTATACCGTAATTTATAGAGGTAAAACAAGCTATTAGTTATAATTATATTGCATGCACAGGACTCGGATCTTGATAAGGTCTAGTTCGAAATTTTGTTCCACGGTAAGTTATGGCATCAGATTAGTGTCTGATTTGCATTTCTCAATGCTGGCACGCCAACTTTTGCCAGGGCATGATAAAGTTGTGCGTTACTCAACAGTCCTACAATGCGGAAAACAAGGAGGTGCGGGACTCTATTGGTTCACGTGGGATGTTGTGCAGGCTGCTGATAAGTTTCCTTATGACGATAGCTATCGTTTGATTTTTCTGAAGGGAAGATCATCACGACTTTCACTTCTTTTCAGATGGAGAAGCACGAATGAACATTTTTCAAGACATGTGATATGGTCTTGGTAATGCTCTTCATTTTTTAATGATGTTGAAGAAGTGAATGTTGATGGAGCTATAGAAGATCTACTGAATACATAGTAACCCTAATAAATGTTAATTTTGATCTTTTTTTTTGGAGGAGAGGACGACAGCGTTAACTATCTATCAAAGGTAACTTGACTCGTCTTAAGCAAATAGAACATCTCATCTACTGGGTTCCTAGTGTAACCAGTATGCATAATGCAGTTTCTTCCAAAAAACAACATGAAATATTGAAAGTCACACCATTGCAAATCGCCAAACCAAAACTGAATATTTGGTATCTTCAAGGTAGGTACGAGATGAAGCCGAGAGATGTTGAGCAGCGTTTGCTTGTGAACAGCTGCTTGCAAGGCAAGAAAAGGATTTCTACATCGCATTGTGATTGGAGACGAAAAATTGGTTCATTACGACAATTCCAAGCACAGAAAATCATGGGGATATCCCAGCCATGCTTCCACGTCGACGGTCAAACCGAATATTCATGGTTTCAAGATCATGCTCAGTATTTGGTGAGACCAGCTCGGCGTAGTGTATTATAAGTTTTTAAAACCGACTAAAACAATCCAAGGCGATCATTATAGAACGCAATTGATGCATTTGAACTGAGCATTAAAACACAATCGACCGAAATACAACGAGAGACATGATTAAGTGATTTTACAGCATGACAATGCTCGACCTCATGTTGCGAAAGTGGTCAAGACATACTTGGAAACGTTGAAATGGGAAATCCTACTCCACTCGCCGTATTCTCCAGACGTTGCTCTCTCGGACTACCACTTGTTTCGACCAATGGCACACGATCTTGCTAGACCAGCACTTCCGGCCTTATGAAGAAGTAAAAAGAAGTTTTTCAACGCGAAATCCGTAGGCTACACGTCAGATGGGAGAAAGTAGTGGCCAGCGATGGACAATACTTTGAATCATCAATGTATAACCGGTTTTTTGCAATAAAGCCTTGAATTTAGTAAAAAACAGCGGAAGCAAAGTCGTACGCCTCTGTAAGTTCTTTCAATTCTGGCTCCCTTGTCACTTGGAAGAGGCCAATATAAGCAAGTGCTAGAATGAGAGCACAAACTTATTTTAGTGACTGGGAACCTTTTTGTGGTATGAGTCAATGCAACTGTAAAAAGAGTTTAGAGAAAAGAAGAAACCGAAAGAGAAATACTCTATAGTGAAATCGTCCAGGGATGGAACACTCCAAACACTTAGATACTGCAAGGTGTAAAAAGTATCTGGATCTCAATAAGAACTTGCTACACCTTCTCACTGGCTTCCTCACAGGACACTCCAGCTCAGTAAGCTCCTAATGAGAATAGAGTTTTCAGAAATTGACTGTGGAAAGAGGAAAAAATTCCTGATCACTTCAGGGCAGAATGTCAACCATTTTAAGTCAACGCAAAAGATGCTTTAAACTAGATTCTTGTAGAAGAGTGGATATAATCTCCTTCATACTGGATTTCATTAGTACTCTGGAACTTAAAGGTGAGCTGTAGGTGGTGTAGTGTCGAGAAGAGCTCTGATGGGACCTTGAGGACTGAGTGCAAGATAACCAGAAAACTACGTAAAATGTTGTGAGCAGGAAGAAGAACGACACATAAAATGTGCAGATTTCTCCTCGACCTCTCTATGTTCGACCCTCAACGATAACATTGAGGAGAAAAGGACGTCAATTATCTCTCAGTGGCATCTTCCCCAAAGGTCATCCATGACCCCAATGATCCGTTCCAGATCCTACGTCCAATATCCGGCCAGTCGCAATAAACAAAGAAATCATTAGCCGGCACATTGAGACGAAATCACTTAGCGCCCCCTAGCCGAAAATAAGCAATAAAGATGCCCTACGCGCTGATCACAGACGCGTCACGGCCTATCACGCATCTTATCGCAATAACAATCGGACAGATCGTTGGCGAGACACAGAAACGTAAAGAGAGAGAGATACAAGCGGCGCGGAGCACAGAGTCAAGCTGCCGCTTGCAGATTACCGACCGAGTTAATCACGTTAGGTCTACGAATGGGCGACCATAATGGCCGGCAGATGGCAGATGCGGTCGCCTGTAATTGAATCGACTTTATCTGCGAGTATAATGGACGGGGTCGACGCGGGTGGTTGGCTGCCCTGCTCGGGGTTGAAGAACATAGATACACCGTTAGTGAAGTGGCCGATTATGCCGTGATGTACCGGGTAGATTGGATCCTCCTCCAAATACCACCCTAAACGTGTTCTTACTGAACTGGTCGGGAAGTGATCAGATTTTTCAAATATACGCACCAAATGTGTGTAGGGTATATTCATTTCAGCAATGGCATGACGTCAGGTCGAGATGCCAACTGTTTTCCTTAATTCCAGCTATAAAACTTCCCCCGATCTCTATTTTCGAAATAATATCAGATATCAAAAAGCAGATCGTAGAAATACAGAGTAAAGGGCGTTCCTGGAAAATACTTATTCGAATATTTCGCTACATTATGGTTTCTGTTCACGATATTCAAAACATTCTTGAATAAGGAAATAACATTTTGGATGCAGACAATTTTTCCGTTCCGAAAAAAGTACCTCCTCGAGCGGGACTCGAACCCTCAAGCTCCGAATCACTAGTCCAGTGCTCCACCATCTGAGCTACCGAGATAGTTGAAATCGCTATGTAATTAATTCACAGACTTTAGAAACCCACTATTTCCGAGGATTCTTGAACGTTTTTTCAGTAATTTTTATATTTTATATGATACTCTTAACAGATCATAGAAATTAATTATCCTTTCCTATATTTTTCATTGCAGGCAAAGTTCCATAGAGGCATTTTGAGGGTCGGAATAGAAAACATTGAACATTGAACTCCTACCAAACCTGGCGTAGTTGTCGTGTATAAACAAATCAATCCTCTTATATTTGAAAAATAGTTTTAATGGTTAATGAAACGATAACTTGCATTTGCGGTAATAACCTTTTGGCGTATCGCGTTTTCGTGGGGATTATTAAAACACTGATGGACGACAGACGAGAATTTTATTGTGGTACAGCACTTGGCAATTTTGAACACTCTACTAACTTAACTGGTCATCACCTCGTAACTTACTCCACTGAATTCTCCTTAGGGGTTGTCCATTAATCACGTGAGGCTTGAAAGGGGGGGGAGGGGTTTGATAAAAATCACGAAAATATCACAAGGGGGAGGGGGGGGTGTAGTAAGATATCACGTGTATTTATTTTTTCGTCAAATGCGCGATTTTTAAACAAATATTAAGCGGCACGGCGCGGCGTGTAGTGACCTTGACTACATTAAATATATTCATGTACTAGTACCATACATGTTTTTCCTATGATTACACTTTTCGTTTATTATTATTGTTATGGCAATCAAAAAAAACTTGCAACCTGGTGTAGACATTTTTATTATGGTCCTTAATTTCAGAAGGAAGATTATAGTTTATACCTGTATTTAAATTGAGTTAATATTCAGAAAATTTTATGATTCGTTGTAGGTACTAAAAATACACGTGATGTTGAGA
The DNA here is from genome assembly GCF_914767665.1 of Harmonia axyridis. NCBI lineage: Eukaryota > Metazoa > Arthropoda > Insecta > Coleoptera > Coccinellidae > Harmonia > Harmonia axyridis. Next base: position 9,639,128 of record NC_059502.1, read on the forward strand.
AGGGGGAGGGGGGGTGGTCTTAAACCTCACTACGTATCACCAATGGGGGAGGGGGGTTTAAAAAATGCTAAAAAAAGATCACGTGATTAATGGACAACCCCTTATCCCAGTTTTACACTTGGTTACAAACATAAAATCATATTGTACAACGTGAATTTCTTCTTCCTTTTCTTATTCTCTAAGTTGTATGCCTGCGCAATGGTATCATGGTACCTTGCCACTAACTAGGGTAGGAGAAAGATATTCTCTATTGTATTTTTCTGAGAACCTTATGAATGAGAAAGTTGTATGCTCAAGTACCACGAAAGACCATTGTTACACTAATGTAGATACATGTATATTTAGTATTGTGACGACAATTTCGGCTAGACAAAGACATAATGTCTAATTGCTTTTTGTCGCCACAACCTCAATTGAGAAATTATCTCCATTCCCTTAATTTGAATGAAATTTTTCGAAAACAAAGAATCAACTGATGAAAAGTTGACAAAGCACAAAATACACTGTTATCTGGCACAGCTCTGGGTGTGTTGCAATTGGGCCAAACGATGCGATTTTATACCGCATAAAACATAGACATTGTCCAGCCGTATACATCCAGTAAGCTGTATTTTATATGTCGATCACGATACGAACATCCTCTAGATCCAAGGCGGCGTTGAAGGGCCGTCCTAATAACTTGCAGTCATATTTTGCCGCAGCTGCTGAATTATTGAATAACTCGTCTTTTTATGCATTTCGGCGCGTCTGTCATGTTCGATTCTATGGACGCCGCATCGATTAATTGGGAGGATATGACTGGATGGTAACGACGGTCTTGTCTAATTGGAACCAGGAAAATGGGCTGGAGTGAGGAGATTTTTATTCTCCCGACAAGAACTCAACAAAAAAAAATCCACAATTTATTTTTCGATTTTACTTTATTATATTCAATGATTATAATTTGCTCATTATCTTAGAATTTAACTTACTTTCAATGTAATGAGATTACATATTTTTTTTTTTATGTTTCTTAATTCGAATATTTGAATAAATCTTATTGGCTATTATTTTCTTCAATCATTTATTGCTATTTCATTTTGTAACTTTTAAATTACTTTTTTTTGTATTTAATTATTTTCTTCCTGGAAGGTAACAAATTGTCTAACTCTGGTATAATTTTTCCTAAAATATATATTATTCTGAACTGTAATATTTCTACTTTATTATTGTCTGAGAATTTTATGATTATTTGAAGATTTCAATCTGAACATAACATACTTTTTCTTTCTTTCGCCTATTTTTAATGTTAATTATGATGTTTCTATACACGCTCTAGTGTCAATCGAGACCTTAAATTTTTCACATCATTAAAGATTGATTTTTAGAAGGAAGAATTCAACTTTTTGGGCTACAATCACTATTTTGTTTTTTTTTTTGAATAATAATAATAATAATAGATTCATAGATCAATTCATATAAGCTAACATCGACCAAAAACTCACAAAGTTCCTTCTTCATTTGATAGCAAAATGTCAAAAATTATTCGTCTCTTTTTCTTTTTCAGAAAATTCCAAAGGGTTCATTTATTCTTCCACCAAAAATCCACCACATTCCTAAATTTCGTACCAATCTCAGCTAGAACCCTGTATATAATATCATATCGAAGATAATAAACCTAAACATAGCACAGTAAAACATCAATCATCCTTTTATCTGATTCCTCCTCTAGAAGAATATATTATTATTCTCTCAAGACCATTATTAACACATTAATTTAATATTTTTACAACTAGGCGTGTCTATCGGACCATGTGTCAGCTACACTCGCCTGGAAGGCAGTATTGATATCAATTGGGGCCAGTCCGGATTAAATTCGACAGAGCCGTAGCGGCCCAAGAGGTGTTGATGATATATTTTCATTGTAATATAACGATTATTATGGAATATCTCATATATTTTCTGTATTTTCTTCAGGATTGCATTAAAATTTTTGGCAATACAAAAATGATTAATTTCATCATTTAATAGATAATATTGCAAATTCTTCATTATGATTTATCAGGTCCTCTGATTTCACAGAATTCTTCAAATTCCAGAGAAGCCAGCCGTGAAAGCTAGAGAGAAGAGGAATCGACTCTAACAGAAAGCTAAAACGCACGATATTTCCAACTGGTTAGGTTAGGTTAGGTTAGATATTTCTAACTGGTTACCAAAGTCCCAAATAATCAACTGAAGTTTTGGTTTGATTGAACATACTAGACCATTTTAGATCACGTGATTTGGCTTCTCTCATCACTGATTGAAATTTAAACATCTTAATCCTCTTCCTGGTGGTCATATGACACGAGGCTCAATCTTTCTCTCTCTAGTATTAGAGTCAATTTTCTGCACTGCAGCAGCGCTCTAGTATTAAATCATTGAGTTGTAATCTCACCCAGTTCTATGAGCAATAGACTATATAATATCTGTCACAACGACGTCAGTCTATATCATAGAATAATAAACATAGAAGAGGAAGTAAACGCAATTTTTACATGTCCCCAACATGGTCGGATTGTGATATATTTTCAAATCCACAATTCTACTGAATCGTTATGAATGTATATTATATTGAATGAAATATATTTATTTGAGTGATTCCTGATCAAATATGCAAATTTGAATATTTAGAAATGGATATTTTTCTTAATTGTCGAATTTAAAATGAGCAGAATATTTATTATTTTTTGTATCTACCTGCTGAAATCCAAGGTTTGGCAACTTTTGCTCTCCTAGTGTCATCGGTTGTTTCAAGTCGTTTGGCGCGCTTGTAGTTTTTTTTTTGAATTTCTGATATATTTATATTTAGGTATTTATTTCAATATATTTTGAGTTAATATGAAACGTTGATTCACTATGGGACATTAGAAATGCGTTCTTTGTGCAGAAACACGCGAATTGAAGGAAATATGGTATCACTGATATGTTTTCAATCCCGAGCGCTTCATGTCAAATTTGATAGTTCATGTTGGGGACAAAATTTGCTTACTAAAAATGACATAATAATATGCTCCCTCTATCTATGTTTATTAATCTGAGATCTCTGACCATAATTGTAGTCAAAGCTCAATGCAAAGCCGTGACCGAAATCCAGACCCAATCAAAGAAAATCTGCCGAAAAAGTAGAGATCTACAGCAAGTGGTAAGAGTGATGAGGCCTGCCCTGTGCCGGGAAGACCCGGCAGCATCGATATCGTGGTCCACATCCAAAGAGGCTGCTTCTATTCGCGCCTAATCGCGCATGTGATATTAATGTGCTGCGAAATGTCGTCGACAGATTTTAAAACTGGCTAATGCGACAGTGGCGACCTCCTGAGGTCGTCCATCATATTTATTAGGTATTCTGTATGCAGCACCCTAGACGAAATAATAAATGAATGCGAGCCAACCCCTATGGAAGGTGATACCTAATGAGTTAATTTTGCATATGTGCCTTTTTGGGATTCGACGCGCTTGAAGATGAATCTACCCCTTTTGGATGCTGGGAGAAGAAGAATTAGCCTCGGTGTTCATCTCAGTGGATTCGAATTTTAGCGTGGATTTTGCATATGTGGATTTGATCGTGGTTCCCTAACCTCTAAAACGATCAATCACTAGTTCCCTTGCTTATTATTTTCTAGTTAATCATTTAAGGTTTAGAAATTTTTTTGTCGTATCTCAAGAGAGATTAATCAAGTTTTATGGTTCCCTATATTGAATAATTACAATTTGATTACAGGAAAAACTAATTAGAAGCTGCATTAAGCGATAGCAAATTGCAGATGCTACACTCTACAAGAACTCCCAGATTGTATTTTCTTTTTCGAACGGGCGATAACAATTGGCCAGCAAGATCTTATGATTTGACACCTTTAGACTTGAAGCAATATAACATACAAGGTCTAGGCATGACAATGCTCCACAATCGTATTCAAGACCTTAAGGATGAAATTTGAGAAGTTGATGAGGACAAAGGTGCGATCATGAAAAAATTCATGAAGAGGATATGATGCTGAAACCATAGCCGTGTCGGTTATTCAGCTGATATCGTTTTCCATCGTTGATGACATACCTTCCTCTTCAGAATGGAATAAACATCCATTGATTCCTTTTAAAATATACTCGTTTTTCTCTATATCAAAGTTATAAACCTCTTATTGGAAAAACCCTTCTGAAATGAATTACCTACGTACGAATGAATATTTCTGCACATCACTGAATCAGCTTTCTCTGTAGCAGCTTTCTCGACAATTTCTTGCTCAAACAAGGCGGTCTAACACGCCTTAGCACCAGAAATTCTCAACAAGAATCCTTCCCGTTACATTCTGTAAACCTTCTTAGGAGAGCAGACAAAAGCATGCATGTCACCGTCATCGGAGTGCTTCTGATGCTTGCTCCTCCAGTGACTTATTGTCTCTTTGGCGTGGAAGTGATGAATTATGAGCAGGGTAAGGCAGGAGTGTTATGATTGATGACGTTGTCGACACGGTGTAAAGGAGCGCTGGCGCAACGCTTTTCCTTCAGCCCTTGGATAACTAATAGTTACAACAAAGACTCGATCTTGAGGATCGATAAAAGCTGGACTTTTTTGGATGAAAGGTCTGCGTACGATTAAGGAAATTTCTTTCACACTGAGGTTGTATACGTGACCCTGTGGTGATTTTATTTTGGTTACATAGGCGTACTTTGCTTCCGTCGTTTTTTCCCGAAATTCGAGGCTTTATTGTAAAATACTGGTTTTACATTTATGATTCAAAGTATTGTTCATCGCTGGCCACTACTTTCTCCCATCTTTCGGACAGCGTACGAATCCCGCGTTGGAAAAACTGGTCATCCTTTGAAGCGATCCATTTTTTTACTTCTTCATAAGAACGGAATTGCTGGTCAGCCAGGCCGTGTGCCATTGATCGAAACAACTGATAGTCCGAGGGAACAACGTCTGGAGAATACGGCCGGTGGGGTAGGACATCCCATTTCAACGTTTCCACTTTCGCAGCATGGGGTCGAGCATTATCATGCTGTAAAATCACTTTCTCTAATTCTGTGGTTATTCCGTTCATTCTTCCACATCTTGTAGAACAAAATCGTGCGAGAATATATCAGAAACGCACCGTTTTCATGGTTATATTTTATTATTCTATGTTGGTACTCCGAACTTTCCGCCACGGCTTTATCTTTCAATTCAACAATTTGCCTTAAAGAAATCAGTTCTGCCAACCAACATTTTTCAATGCAAAAATCACTAAATTATATTTATGGAAATATTTCATTAATTTCAATGAAAATGCAATGAATTAGAGAAAATAATGTATAATACTCGTACAGAAGGCTCATTCGACCACTCGTTCATTCCAAAACTCGCCACTTCGTGGCTCGTTTTTGAATTTTGAACATTGGAAGAATATCAATGCCTTCTGCACTTGTATTATAAATAACTATTATCAATACACTTGTTGTATTGCGGTCGTTTGTCTTTCAATTCTCGGCTCAAACACATTAATTACGTTCGATAACGATCGCCTATGATTGTTTCAGTCTGTTTAAACAACCACTCATAATACACTACGCCGAGCTGGTCCCACCTAATACTGTGTATGACCTTTAGAACCGTAATCTGAATCTTCGTGTGTTACGAAGATGGTACCGAGTTTGTATTTGAGTGGACGTATTACTGAATGGTAGATCGCTGACATTTCAGAGAAGAACTTTTATCGTTATTACATAAAAAAAAGACGCCGCTGTCGACTTCAGGATGATCATGGTCAAACGACCTTATTAACGTACATTTCTATAGGTTTCATACGTAATGGTTGGATAAAGATAGTAGGTTATTTTCTATAAGATCGCTTAAAATCACCTTACATTCGGTTAACATTATTGTATGAGGAAATTTTGGGTATAGACTCTATTCAGGGTGTATTTTCTCCGCCACTTACCATCGTATCTACGAAAAGCCTCGCCGAAAAATATCCCAAACCCTGCGCAACAACAAGAAGCCAACAAAGCCCCCGCAAACACTTTACATTGTAAAACTTTCCTGTTATGTATGCATCCAGAATTTGTAGGGCTCTCAATCTCTCGCTTTATATGCGAAATTCAAATATGGCGCTATATACCGTCGTCCCGTACAAGCCCTGGAAGTTGCCTGCAAACTTATGTCGCATAATCGACCGAGTTGTCTTCGAAAGTTCCGCCTGTTTTTCCAGGCTTGTTTGTTTATGTCTTTCTTGTTTTAGCGCCAGCTCTTGACGGAATCTATTCAGTCGAGGGCTTTGTTGAATATATCTCATTTTCTTCAAGGTGCCTGCTCGCCCACCCCCTCTAGTATTACTCCAGAACTGGGGGGTTTGCTGGAAATTGGTTTTGTTGGCAGTTGCGTTATGTTCGTTCTTCGGCAAGTTATGACTGTAGAAGGTAGGGGAGGGGATAAATCAGGAAATCGGTGGAAAATATGGAAAAACTATTGGGTCTGGGTGGGTTTATTCGACGCTGGAAAATCCTTGAGACTCCTTCGCCATAACGATTAGATAATATTCCTTAGTTTAGATACCGGCTCACCTGCTGACAGGGATTCCTAGTGAATAACACTGTTATAATTGACAAAAACTCGTTTATCTACTCCTATATATTCATTATTCAACTGCTTTTGAGCAATTAAGAGTATCTATTAACAAACAGCGTGAGTTATAATAACTCACTACTATAACTCACTATAATAAATCGGATAATATGGATCTGTGCTTCTATACTTCTCTGCTTCTATTCGATTGGCCGAAAAGGAACATTCCATTATTGTTAATGAGGGGAGGAATGTCCGAGGGAATGTCACTTTGATAATTTTGACGTTTTCGAATTAAGTTGATATCTAATTATTGTGAATTTTTTGCTGAAAACGATTAATTCAGATAGTGAAAATGAAATATGGTATACATTTCCAAAAGACAAACAGCTAATTTCACCATACAGAATTACTTGGCTGAAAAAAATATAAAGGAGTTTGAAAAACTTTCTAGATTGGTGTAGCAGTAAGATCATTAAGTCATCGTTTACAGGGAATGTTTTTTTGGTATATTTTAATGCATTTTTATAGATAACTATTGAGATTTTTCGATAAAGTTCTATGTCTGTACTCTATACTGGATTCAAGCTAGTCGAAGCTAGTTTGATTGTGATTGGTGACACTAAGTTTCCATCTCTCTTGTACTCGGGATCGAGCACATATGTTTATTTCCCGCTCCTTCTGTCTATATTCTAAGTCTGAATTTTTTTCTTAGTATTTATTGATATAGTCGTAGTTGAAGTATAGTATTCAACTTGCTGTTATGGTCATAACTCACCTGATGAGTTACAGCACTCGCCTGCGGCTCGCTGCAAACTTCATCTACGTGAGTTATGACCTACATTGCCGCTTGTTGAATAATATACTATTGAAGGGAACTAAATTCATAATATTGATATAGAGATATAAACGATGAACAAAATAGATGTAGTGACTGGTTTGTGAATACGTTTACACAATAAGCTGACATATTTATATTGTAGATCTTCCTCTTCATCCAAAACAAAATCTTCTCCATCCTTTCTCTTCACAAACGGTTGACGACTTCATAATTACATCCTAAAACGAAAAGAAGAATCAGAAAGTAGTACTAAATATTATTTTCCATTATATTGATTTGAAGTTAGCGACCCATTCTGAAACTGAATGGATAACCTGGAAACCACAATGAAATTTGTAAAATGGACAAGTATTCACCAAGTGGTCAAAGGTTTCTTCTACACCACACTCACATAGTGGGCTATCAATAGAATGCCATTTGAAGAGCATAATATCACAACGACCATGATCAGTCCTAATTCTTTTCAAAATACACCAATTTTCCTAGGAAAATTTAAACCTAGAACTTTATCTGATGGATCAAAGATAAGACTTTTGTTGAAGACATTACAAGAACTCCATTCCGAACGCCAAACAATGAAAAATACGAAGATTATGAATATTATGAAGAGTCAATGAACAAAAAATGTATTTCTCCCAAATCTTCATATCCAGAAATATGTATCTTCAATATCTGAGAATGAACAAGTATTTTTGGGAGATCTGCAGCCAAAAGCCATTCTCTGGCTGCGCCAGTGATTTGGACATAATAAAACTCAGGTATATTGGATTCAATTAAGTGCGATAAACATTTCGATAACAATATTGTATTCAAGTTGAAAAAACATAATATTAGTAACAGAAACAGTCAAACTTATTCAACATCTGAAACACTTATATCTTGAATTCCATCTGAAGATCTGGGCACTATCATTCCTTCAATATCATCTACATTTTGAGTCGAATTCGTAGGAAACCTCTGTTCTTTTTCTTTCTTCGAAGGTAGTTTGAAGATTCGATCTCCTCTGATATTTCCTTTCATACTATAAATTCCTTTCGATGACATTGTTTTTGTTTTTCGGTCTCTTCTAAATCTACCCATTATCTTGAAGAAATAGCTTGATATGTATGTGATCACTTTATTTGATATTTCAATGTTTAATCGCTCTAGACGCTTAATGACATTAGCTGTCTTGTTCTGAGAAGAAGTTGGAACATAGAGTTTTAGAAAAATGAAGTTGGTGTTTATGGTTTTTGGTGAATCAATGAAAAGAATGATTTCACTTGTGGATATTTACTTGAACTTATTCGAATTTGAATTTCTTTTGATGAATCCTGGTTATATGCATGTATTGATGAAAATGTCGAGATGAATGCTGAAAAAACCCTGACAATTCAATGTTTTTTTATTATTGTTGGAACATTCTGAACAGTCCGTAATTAAAAAGTTAGAACTTCACTTGTTATTCTCGAAGTAAACCTTGTATGGGCGCGTAGGTCGAGAATCATAAATTTTAGCTATTTAATTGCAGGTATTCTTGTGGTATCATAATAAGATGAATACCCCTCTATGCGAAAAAAATTTAAACTACAAAAACTTCCCTTAAAAGTTTTGTTATCAGAAATAATAAACCAGAATTTCTGGGCCCATTCTGAACAACGGTTTTGCTAATAGCCTACAAAAACTGAAATAATGGCGCTGGAAATCGCTTCAGATTTCCTAAGCTCCCATCTCGTCACATCTGCAGCAGGATTAACCAAATAAAACTCGATTCAAATCCGCGTTGTCGAGGGATTCGAACCCTCCCCCTAGAAAACTAATTAATACACTCTTTCTAACCTTTTAATCATAATTGGATAACTATTAAACAAGCTGCCGAATATCTGATTCGCACTCGCGCCATCTCTGAGACTGCGTTAAACTTATAATGTCTTGTTAATTAAGTTTGCCACTCTGGCAGCTAGGGACGCGTTTTAATCCCAGATTTCGGTGCATATTTGTCGTTCGGAAGTTCTGGTCGCTGATGGAAGGATCTTTGGAAAAGGGTTAGGGAAGAGTGCCAAGAATGGAAATTTTTATATTCGATTTTCGTCAGTGAAATTTGGTAGAATCCTTTCCATTGAAAAGTTCTATGAACATTTTTCTCAAGAAAATAAGAAAGTGCCTATAGAGATGGACGAAATTTTTTTCGTCGCCAAGTTAAACAAAATGTCCTTCATAATGACCTTAAGATTGAGCACTATATGTCCCATATTCTGTGCACAGTGTATTTTGCAGTTACCATAAGTGATGAAAATATTGAACAAACAATCTAAAAACAAATCCTAAACACAAACAGACATCTGCACATGGACACCAAGAAGACAAACATGTAAAGACATTTGAGCAGAGAACTTCGTAAATTTCTTCAGTTCACAATCAAACGAAATACAAGTTTTGCACTTTTCAATTTCTTTCATTTTTTCTTACTTAATTTTTTGGAGAATCCATCTATGGACATCGAATTTGAACCATTCTGTACAACCTGTACATCCTGTTTCAACGCTATTTTACTATAGCACGCAACCATATTCATATTCAACAGATCTTAACATTGCAAAAGTAGAAAAAATTGTCACTGAAAATTTCAATTGGTCATCCTACACCACTTTTTGAAAATGGAAATCTTTAGTTATCTACAAAAACTGAATAGCTAAAAAACATGCAAAAAAGTGGCCAAATCCCACCACGGTCATAAAATGCATCAAAACTAGTTTACGAGTTTGACATGCAAACTAATCAACAATCTCCAAGAAATCTTCATCCAACTGAGCAGAAACTCAGGAAACCTATGAAAAGATGTCATCGCTCATTAGTTATATTCATTTTCTTGAAATTTCTTCACCATTCAAAAGCTGACGCCAACTAAAAAATGGTAAAAGAATATAAAAACGAAAGACGTTAACTAAGGATACATACTCAATTCATATAAAATGAATAATTTGTGAATGAAACAGGGCAGGAGCTGAAAAAAATCTCAACGAGAAAGAATAGGACCACACCCAACTTTAGTAGACAGCCCTTTCATTTATATCGAAAAATCTACAATAAAAAATCGCCGCAATATTTTGAATCAACAGATAGTCATGACGACATCAGACAATTGAAATAAAGAAAGAAAGTCCCGGTGTGTTTCAACCACTTTGAATTTCTCAAAAAACCAAGATTTTCAAAGCTTAAGATCTTGAAGTACTTTGTACCTAAGAGGTACAAAACTGAGACCCAGGTTGCCAACTATATCGAGCACGAGACCATCAATATTGTATGCAAAGTCTGTCGCCATTTTTTACGTCAAATTACACTCAACAATATTCAGAAGGTATGAGTTGAGGTGATTAATGGATTCCTTACTATTTTGAAGCGTTCATTGAACAATTTTCGAATTTTTCGACACAATAATCGACACAATAAATTCCTTCATATGAATCGTAAATTGAAAAAATTTGGACGCATAGGTTTTAATCTGTTCCAAAGCATTGAAACTATCCACAACACCTCTATAAAAAAATTCCTATGAGGAACTCTGACCGTCCCGATATCAGCAATTCCCGTCACTGCACTCCCTGTTCCATAATGCATGGAATTCCCCAGATATCCCTTATCATAATGCAGAAAATCAATCAAAGCCATCTACTTCCTTTCTTTCCTAGTCTCGAACAAAGCATGTTTAGTCGTTAGGCTCAGTCTGCAGCTTATTATTCATATCCAGAGCAGTCCCGGTAGATAATCTCAGGGTGTTACGTCCAAATGACGTGTATATTGGAAAAACGGATTAGCCCCAGTGCAGAGAAGTGCCCCTGGGACAAACTATCGCCTAAAACACTCAGAGCGATCTCGTGGGGTGCTTCCACCCCTTACGCTGTGCATTTGTCGGGGCGTCTATTACTTTACACTGCACCAACAACTGTTATCTGGATGTACACATGTATAAAATTAATTTAGACGACACTCTGGACAGGCTTATTGTGATTCTGCCTGTTCGGGAATTGATATGGAGGGTTTTCGATGAAGCACGGATGCAAATTTTGATGCTTGCTTCTTCCCTGAGTCATTATTGAGTGTAGAAGCTACCAATTGAAATGTGCTGTTTATCAGTACTGATAACTTTGGATATAAAGGGTGTTTTTTTCAGAACTATAGAACTTTAAATTGCAATAAAACAACGATGGATTATTCGATTGACATGAATTCTATTTATCCGCAAGATAATCTTGTGGCATTACATTTTAAGTATGATTTTTGGTATATGTCCGCCACGGCTGGCTCAGATGTAGTCCAATCTGGACGTCCAATTTTCGATGACTTTTTCTAACATTTGTGGCCTTATATCGGCAATAACACAGCGAATGTTGTCTTCCAAAAGGTCAAGGGCTTATGGCTTATCCGCATAGACCAATGACTTTACATAGCCCCACAGAAAGTAGTCTAGCGGTGTTAAATCACAAGATCTTGGAGGCCAATTCACAGGTCCAAAACGTGAAATTAGGCGGTCACCAAACGTGTCTTTCAATAAATCGATTGTGGCACGAGCTGTGTGACATGTTGCGCCGTCTTGTTGGAACCACAGCTCCTGGACATCATGGTTGATCAATTCAGGAATGAAAAAGTTAGTAATCATGGCTCTATATCGATCACCATTGACTGTAACGTTCTGGTTGAGGAATTCCATCTCACTGGATGAAAAAACGAATTGAACCAGTCAGCTAGTTGTGCCTTAGATCTTGTCATATAGTAGTTGGTTGTGCTATTTTGCCACCTATTGAGTTTTTGAACAAATAATAATTTTTGTAGCGAAATCATTTCCACTAAAACAATTTCCCTCGTTAGCCTTTCCACATGTCATCATTTCCAATATTGAGGCCCATGTTTCTTAGATCCTCGTTTACAGGCAAAATAAAATCAATTTCACGTAAACACTGATTGAAGCAGCTTAGTTCAGGCTTAGACCAAACAAGTCAGCATAAATTCGTTCTTCCTGCTCTTCAGATTTAGAGACGATCGTTTCTTGTGTGAAACTTCCTCAACGTATGTGGCCCTCATTGAAATCATAAATCACAATAGGGAAACGTGTTTTGATCCAATTCCAATCGAGAGAACACGTAGACAACAATCAAATCCGATCAAAACACGCATTCGCAAAAAGTTAACACGTCGTTGCACAATAAAAGGACATCGGTTGACTTTGAGGACGGCGACAGATGCTCTAAATAAGAATACAGATTGGTTCTTTTTTGATTGACATATTTTCCCAGAGGCCGGTGCTGACGTTAGACGGGATGCGACCCCAAGGAGGTTTATCCAGGGGCGGCTTCAGCACAAATGTGAAAAAGCATCGAGCAACGTTCATTGATGATATAATAATCACAAAATTTGGTACCAACATTCAAGTGTTTATTTTCAATATTATCGTAAAACCAAGCAAAATCCCATGAAGTATTAAATATAAATAGAGGGATAATACGCAATTTCCACAAGTCCTTAACATGGTTAGATTACATTGTCGGATTATGATATATTTTCAAATCCACAATTTTATTATATCATTATGAATGTATATTATATTGAATGAAATATATTTATTTGAGTAATTCCCGATTAAATATGCAAATTTGAATATTTGGAATCCGATATTTTCCTAATGATCGAATTTATAATAAGCAGAATATTCATTATTTCTGTTTTGGTAACTTTTGCTCTCCTAGTGTCATCGGTTGTTTTCTGAATTTCTTATATATAGGTTGTTTTTTTTCGAGGTATATAACTTTAAGTTGGCATTACTGTTCAAGATGGCGACCGATTTAACAGTTGTCAAGTGATTTATTCTCAGTTTGGTTTAGCAATTCATTACGAATAGACTCACGTCTGAACAACGCTTGCAAATAGTGCAATTTTATTTCGAAAATAATGGTTCTGTGCGGAATACGTATCGCGCACTACGTCCATTAGCGATGAAGCGCATTTCTGGTTGAATGGCTACGTCAACAAACAAATCTACCGCATTTGGAGTGAAGCTGATCCTCAAGTGTATGTCGAAACAGCGTTACCAGAAAAACTGACTGTTTGGTGCGCTTTATGGGCAGGTGGAATCAGTGGTCCGTACTTCTTCAAAAACGATGATGGCCAGAACGTTACAGTCAATGGTGATCGGTATAGAGCCATGATTACTCACTTTTCCATTCCTGAATTGAACAACCATGATGTCCAGGAGCTGTGGTTCCAACAAGACGGCGCAACATGTCACACAGCTCATGCCACAATCGATTTATTGAAAGACACGTTTGGTGACCACCTAATTTCACGTTTTGGACCTTTGAAGTGGCCTTCAAGATCTTGTGATTTAACACCGCTAGACTACTTTCTGTGGGGCTATGTAAAGTGATGTAAAGTGGTCTATGCGGATAAGCCACAAACCCTTGACCATTTGGAAGACAACATTCGCCGTGTTATTGCCGATATACGGCCACAAATGTTGGAAAAGTCATCGAAAATTGGACGTCCAGATTGGACTACATCCGAGCCAGCCGTGGCGGTTATATGCGGATAAGCCACAAACCCTTGACCATTTGGAAGACAACATTCGCCGTGTTATTGCCGATATACGGCCACAAATGTTGGAAAAGTCATCGAAAATTGGACGTCCAGATTGGACTACATCCGAGCCAGCCGTGGCGGTTATATGCCAGAAATCATATTTAAAATTTCATGCCACAAGATTATCTTGTGGATAAATAAAATTCATGTCAATCGAATAATCCATTGTTGTTTTATTGCATTTCAAAGTTCCAAAGTTCTGTAGCTCTTAAAAAACACCCTTTATATTTTCAAGTAGGCAGACTTTCAACTAAATTGCCAACAACCTTCAACAAATTCGAATTGTTTGCCGTTTGAGTCCAAAACGAAAGCCACCCCTGTAATACTTCACCCTGATTATTAAAAGTGTAGCGCCGGTCTTGTCCCGAGCCTTGTCCTATGTGTCAATCAACCAGCATACACACCGACAGCAATGAGACGGCCATTTATGGAAGTGCAGTGACGCAATAGAGCTACTTTGTGCATTATTATTTGCCCCCGCATGTTTATAAATTAATCTGTCAATCTTATACGTGCCATTGTTGTGTTCAGTTCGTGTTAAGGATCACCGTTGCCTATTGTGCATTTTGTTCACGTGAGAACACACTGTTATGGTTTCATTTATTGGTGCCCTACAAGATTGGTTCTTTCCAAAATTGCTTGTGGAATGTAATTTGGAGAATTCATTAGAATTCGCCAACCGATCGCTATATGTCATCTGTATTCAAGGAATTTTGAGTCGGGAATGGTCTAAAACGATAAAGTTCGACTCACTAACGAATTCTGTAACTCACGAAGTGAATGGTATCTTGAATGCCGTTGAGTTCGTTAAAGCACAATATCCGACTAGCAGTTTCGTAAATATGGCCGATTGAACTTTAATTTTTTCGAGATGAAATTGTTATTCGCATCTAGAATGGCCTCGTACAAAATTTTAGATCGATCTTATAACAAGAACTGAGCAGTGTTTGAAGCTGTTTAAGTGCAATAAAACTGAATTTTGGCGACGATATGTGACATGATTTCATCATTTGACTCCGGAGTACAATCGACAGTCAGCTGAGTGGACTGCACGCTATGAACCGAATACAAAGCGAGGAAAAACACAATAGTCGGCTGGCAAGGTTGAGGCATCAGTATTATGAGATGCGCAAAATATAATATTCCTTGAAGATCATCAACAGCGATTATTATATAGCGTTATTGGTTCGTTTGAAGGATGAAATCGTTGAAAAACGGCCCCTTTCAAAGAAAAAAAGGTGCTGTATCCACCGTATTCGCCAGATCTGGCCCCCAGCGACTTTTTCCTGTTCTCAGAGCTCGAAAGAATGCTCGCTGGAAATAAATTTATCGCCGCTGAAGAATTAATCGCCGAAACTGAGGCGAAACATAAATCGTGTACTAGAAAAATGGTATCGAAAAGTTGGAAGATCGCTATAATCGCTGTATCGCCCTCGAAGGCAACTATGCTGAATAATAAAATCGAATTTTGACAAAAAAATGAGTTTTACTATGGTAGACCGGGGACTTTTCAATTGGCCTGTCATATTGTAATTCCCAAAATTTTGAAAAAGTGTTCTCCTCATTCACAGAAGCAGTGATGCAGCTGTTAGAATGAATGAATGATACGATTATTACAATAAATATTTGTTCGGAGTTGTTTCTCAACCTGATATCATAATCCCATAGAAGTGCAGTAGAAAACTGGAATTGAAGTAGGGAAATAAATCCCATTCTGCCCTTTTGTTCCATGCTCCCTATTGTTCAAATTTCCAATGTTCATGTTCACGAAAGACTCCTGCACAGCAAAGTCTCCAAGCTTCTTGTACTCACCCTTTTCCCATTTCCATTGGCAGACTTTAAACCCTGTCTAACCAGAGAGAATTATTTCCTTCTCGGGGTCCTTTTGTGGTACAAATTGTAAGACAGACGAAAATGCCCTATTTCCTCCGATAGGTATTTATGAATGCGAGTTTGAGTTTCCTATTCATTGGGTTGTTTTGTTCCAATGTTCATTTATAACTTTGCTGAATTCTATCGTTAGTTTCTTGGAGCATAATTCACTTGGAGATTTGCAGATGATCCTCCGAGATTGGTTTCGTTGGGGGATTATTTTATTTAGTTTGAGCTAGAGCCATTAGATTTGCATTTTTCTTCGTTAACACTGGGCGTGTGTCGAAGTTTTATTTATTGGATTGATTGAACTGCGGAATAAGTCGATTCTGAATTATTAAATGGTTGAAGAAGTGCACAAATGAAATAGATATTTTATATTTTGATAGAAGACATCTAAGTTGCGAAACATGTATTGTTGTATCCTGTATGCTGCCTATTCTATCTTTGAAGAACAAGAAGTGTACGGCGATTTGTTCACTTTCATCTGGAATTTTTTGAGTTTCTGATTATCCAATCGATATGAAATTTTGCAAGTAGCTTCTTTATCACGCAAATTTCAACTCGATTGGATTTGTCCTTACTGAAATATATATTTCATAGAATTGCAATTCAAAGAAAGAATTGAAAAAAATTGCTAATATTAGGTCATTCTTCAATGACCACCTTGTAGTTATTAAGATTCAGTTGAGGGGGTCCCATTGCACTGGAACCTAATGGTCTATTGTGCCCCTCATCAGAGCAATTCTCTCCATAGCGTGATCTACAGATCACCATCGAATTCCAGAGTTCTAATGAACTCCAGTGTCTGGAATGGCTCCAAGGAGGCTATTTCCTCACCTCTACAAGTTTCTTGTCCAAAGCAAATTTTGCTTTTGATCGATTGTGAGCTCGCGCGGCACCCATTTTGCACGTAGCTTTCTCATGTACAAATATTCGTGAATGATATTGTGTCCACGTTCAGATGTTATCTTCCGGCTACTATCTAGATCAACTTCACTCAATGGTCATTCAAAATTATTTTGTGAACTTTTTTGATTTTTTCGTCGGTGACAGCCTCTTTTGGGCGTCCACTGCGTTCGCCGTCTTCGGTGCTCATTTCAACACCTTTAAACTCCGCATACCAATCAATGATGGTTGATTTTCCTGGTCAGACCCCGGAAACTCTTCATCAAGTCAAAATTTTGCTTCAACTATATTTTTTCCCTTCAAAATGCAAAATTTCATCAGCACACGAAGTCTTTTTTTCCATCTATTTTCAAATAACAAAAGTAGGTACACTCCCAACGCAATATCTCACAAAGTAATGGTCGCACTGCTGTCAAATTTTGACACGTATCGTTTGAAGGTTGGTACGAAATAAAAATCATATGAATTTAATACTAGCACCTCCATCTGTTCATCAGACCTGGGAGTTTTCAATTGGCCCAATATGGTTAAGCTGGTATAAATGTTTCTACAATCATTATAGGTGTGGGCTTCTTTTAGTGTTTCAATTTCGTTGGTTCATATCAGATCTATTTTTCGAAAATTGTAATGGTTAGGACCGAAGAATTGCCAATATCTCTGGGAAAAATCATCTTCATCTGACTTTTCCCACAATTTTTCAACCGCAAGACCTTCATATAAAATTATATTTCGTAAGATTTACGTAAACAATGTTCTCGTTAAAAATCCAAAAGAAACAAGGTTGTAAACATTCCTAACAACCCATAATTTTTGAACCGTATTTGTATAATGCAGAACTATTATTTGGGGAATGGGAACGTACCACCACCGCTTATTAAAACTCTTGTAGGCTTCTCAAGATACTGATCTGTTAACGATTGAAATTCACGATAGTTTTTATCGAGTTAACACCACTTACCAACTCATTAGAAATTAGATATGAAATATAATTCCTTTTTAGCATAAAATATCTTTTATGGCATGGAAACACGAAGAAAAATTTCTCTTTCACAGTAGCTGATCCCGAATCGGCAGTGAAACCATCAATTAAGAACATTATAACATCAAAATGTGCTCATAGCCATTATTCAAATAAGCTGTTTACCATACAATATTATAATACGATGTAAATAAGCATTTACATACGCCCTATTTGAATATTGTGAGCAGATAAGTTGTGTTACGTTGATTTTTGACCGTTTTTGCCCAACTTTAACGTTATTCCTATGTGAATGGTTTACTGTTATGAATAACTTACGATGAGTAATTTCAAAGGAATATCAACTATCTAGAAAAACCAATCCAGTCCTGAAAAAATTGATGTCTTATTTCGTCTAGAAACAAGTGTATTAAGTGAACTTTTGAAGTACGCGCAACGTTGTAAGAAAAACTGTAAAATAGCGTGTTTTTTCTTTGGCAATGTCCAACTATACTGAGTCAACTAATCACAAAGCTGTTATAAAAGTTTTTGTAGTACGAAATCTCCTCTTTCTAACGCAATTTAGTGGAACTCAATCGAATTCATACAACGCGAAATATACATAACTAAAACCATCTATTGGAAAAATAATCGATTTCTTTTTAGTACAGCTAATCATCATCTTATCAAAAACATTGCTGGAAATTAATTTTGAATCGCAGAAATTTTTTTCAATTGCTTGTTAGACTATGTATGTTGTTCATAATTCCAAAATGGCTTAGAAACTTTTTTTGAGCCTTCGTTTATTCATGAACTGGTAATTATTATTCTTTATTTTTTAATATCGCATGGACTTGCAAACCATTATCTAGCAACCCAATAGTAGATTTCTGCTCAATCGTGTTTATGATTGAATGTTTACTTTCATGAGAATATTCCAGTGATTATTAACGATTTCTAATATTGCAGCTTTCTGCTTCTATATTATCTATTGAGTCTTCTGAATTTACTAATATTCTCCAATAAATTTTCGACTTTCTATTCTCTCAAAAACCTACCAAAACCACGCACCTTCACCATAGCAGTTTCTATCCCCAAGAAAAACAACCGACTCAATAAGGACTGTGACAGCTTGAGCCAAGACACAGAAGTCCTTACCCTTTACCATTTCACTTTATAAACTTATCGAAGTGGATTGTAAATGAAAGTGCAACACGTGTAGCTGAAGCCTGCAAACGACGAAGGAGGCCTGGTGTTCTGCAGGAGCCTGTCTGAATCCCATTTCAATACTAATAAGGAAAATCTTATTAGCGGATGCGCGGGGTTGGCGGGGTGGGGAGGCGTCGAAGGAGTTGAGCAATAAAGGACCGCAAGGAGCTCCCAAACCCCCCCAATTTCCGACTTTACAAATACCGGCAAACTTCTTCGGCACCGCGTTTCGGACTCATTTTAACGCCTGGGCCATCTGACGCCGTCTAGGGATGTGACGATTGGTCGTAGGGGTAGGGGAGGTTTGGAGGGTGTAGGGGGGGAGGGAAATTATTATGTTAGGAATGGGGTGGAGAAGAATTTGATTGCGAGAAAGCAAGGGCTAATCGGTGTTGAATTTAGACTGCGTCTTAAAAGGTTTTATTCGGGAAGTTTCTGATGAATATGGGGTTCTGAATGAGAAAATATTGGAGCATAAGACTGAACAACATATTGTAGTACAATTAAATTTTATGACTAAGAACATTGTCGAAAGAATGGCAGTGTTTATCGAAACTTTCGTTGAATCGTTATAGTGACAAGAAATTTCACCTAACGATTTTTTCCTGGCTACTTTTGACTTTTGCTGTGAATATTAAAATCACAGTTTCATATCTACCGGGTGAGTCACGGGTGAATGGACAAATGAAAACTAGGATTACAGGATATCAAGCTGATTCCAAAATATGTACCACCATGATGGGTAATCTCAGTCACCTAGTTGCCGATATACAGAAATTTGTGGAATTTCTTTTTGCTTATCTTTTTTGTAGATGGATTCGACTGCAAATTCGTTTCTTGACTTTTTCGTTAATAAAACAACGAAGGTCATTCAGAAGTTCAACTTTGAAGAAAACACCTAGGGATTCACGGCTTGGCTTGGTTTTCAAGCTACTTAATAATAATAATAAATCCATATCCAGAAAAATACACACCCACAAAAATTGTAAGAATGAAATGAGTAACGTGCAGCTTAGACTTACTTGGCTTGGCAAGTCAAGTAGTAATTTTTCAATCACAAGTCAAGTCAAGTATTTATTTATCAAGTACTTGAATCATATCAAGCTATTTGATTTTTAGCAGTTTCATTGTGTAGTGTCACATCAATAAAAAAATGATGAAGTTATTAGGAACTTTACAAAAAACACTTTAATTTATTGAACTTATTGTATAAAAGAACCGAAAATATCAACTTTTTTGAAATAGAAACATAAATTAAATTACTATAAATCATATCAAAATGAAAAAAAATAAAAAAATAAAGTTTCTTCATATTGAGAAACCTCCAGGCTTTGTTTGATTTCATAATTTTCCATTCAGGATCTAAGACACATGAGGCTTCCTATAAATTTGTCCTATAAAACCTATTGCGGGTTTTTGTGACTATAAGAGCAGCTCTGGAAAATTGTTTTTCAACAATAGCTGAAGATGCTGGTGTCGATAAAGAATTCCTTGGCCATTTTGGCCAAGTTTGGAAAGATATTTCTGGAACTACCAAAATCTACCAATAGATTTCATAGTAATATGAAAAAAAAACTAATAAAGTCACACTGGCGAATGCTTCAGTCTCTCGGCGCTCGAGGAATCCCCTAAATTAGTTCAAGCGCGCACGAAATTGCAAAAATATATGCCGTGCGAGGCATGCATATCAAGCTCAAGTAATATCCAGTAGCTTGATATCAATTCAAGGAATAAATATCTAAAATCAAGTAAAGCCAAGCTCAATTATGTAATTTTTTACGAGTTTGATTTTTCAGTCAAGTAGTTGGTTAAAATGTCGAATTACTTGGCTTGATGAATCCCTAAAAACACCCTTTATACTATTTTGAACACATTTTCATCTCAAATTAATGAATTCGTAAATATGCTTCACCTGTATATTTTTTTCAATGAACTTTTTCACTTTACAAGTATGTAAATTTTGTAATTTCGACTGATAATCGATGGCCTGAATTTAAATTTTTGACACGCATCTTTTCAAGCTTAGTATTGACGACAAAATAAGTGATATGGCATTGACGGCGCCATCTGAGTGCCAGGCGTGGAACTTATTTAGTGACGACTGCTGTGATCATTATTCTCCGTTCGGTAGTTTTTTGATCTGAATTTATAAAGTTTGAATTCTAGTCATTATTGAGACATTTCAAACAAATTAATTGAATAATAAAAAGTAATTCTAAAACTAAACCAAGCGTTTCTTTCCACGACCTTGTCATTTCCACCTTATACATTAAAGTCGAGAGATCCTGAGATATCATTCAAAATTTTTTTTACATCTATGAATATCTTCAATTTCGTAGTTCTCTCACCAAAAAGCAGCATGTAGGTGACAGACAGGTGTTCTTTTACAGCTGTTCAATTACTAAACACGTCGGGCTAGAAGCTTGCATACGATTACAACTCATTTTCGAAGTAGCCATGCAAACACGCGAGTTTTCAACTAATGACGTTGATTATTATTCTCCTTCCAGGGGATCCGTTATTGCCACTGGTGTCAATATTTTGTCATTGGCTTGAATTTTACGACTTCATATTAAAATTATATCAGGGAGGCAAATACGACATTGAATGGAATTTAACGACCTATTTTGATTATCGCTGATATCAGGTGAGGTAATCTTGTAGCAGGTGGAATTGGGTTTGGTACTGATGGGAGAAGAGAATGTTGAGAACCAGGAGAAGAATTATTTTAAGAAGCTGTGGGTTATGTGATAAAGCATCAATTTTAACGATAAGGCTACGATGAGCTCATGAAATGAAATTATGATGGATATTTTGATGTAGACTACATTTTTTTTCAACAAGACGGCGCTGTGTGTCACACAAATGATGAAACAATCGTAATTTTAAAGAGAAGTTTTCAAGCCGTGTCATTTCAAGATGAGTTGATCACAATTGGCCACCGAGATCTTGTGATTTAACACCTTTAGAGGCCACGTATATTATGCCAATTGAAAAGTCCCCGACCTGATCGACAGATGGCGTTGCTAGTATTAAATCCATATGATTTTTAGTAGTACCACCCTTCAAACGATACGAGTCAACATTTGTTAGCAGTCGCACTATTAGTTCGTGAGATATTGCGTTGTAAGTGTAGCTACTTTTGTTATTTGAAATAAGATGGAAAAAAAAATTTCGTGTGCTGATGATATATTGCTTTTTGAAGGGAAAAAATATAGTTGAAGTAAAATCTTGGCTTGATAAAGAGTTTCCGGGGTCTGCACCAGGAAAATCAACCATCTTTGATTGGTAAGCTATGTTTAAACGTGGTGAAATGAGCATCAGAAGAGAATGTCACCGAAGAAAAATCAAAAAAGTTCACAAAATAATTGTGAATAACCGTAGAGTAAAGTTGATCGAAATAGCAGACATTGTAAATATATCATTTGAACGTGTACATCATATCGTTCACGAATATTTGTATATGAGAAAGCTGTGTGTAAAATGGGTGGCGCTCACAATCGATCAAAAGTGTTAATGATTCTGAGCAGTATTTGAAACTATTTGAGTGCAATAAACCTGAAATTTTGCGTCGATATGTAACAATGGAAGAAACATGACTTCATCATTTCACTCAGGATTCCAATCAACAATCAGTTGAGTGGACTGCACCCGATGAACCGAATCCAAAGCGAGGAAAAACGCTACAGTCAGCTGGCAAGATTATGGCATCAGTATTCTGGAATGCGCATGGTATAATATACATTGATTGCCTCCAAAAGGGCCAGACGATCAACAGCGGTTATTATATAGCGATATTGGATCGTTTAAAGGATGAAATAGTTGAAAAACGGCGCCATTTGAAGAAAAAAGAGGTGCTGTTCCATCAAGACAATGCGCCGTACCACAAATCAATGAAAACAATGGCAACATTTCATGAATTGGGCTTCGAATTGCTTCTGCATCCACCGTATTCGCAAGATTTGGCCCCCAGCGAATTTTTCCTATTCTCAGACCTCAAAAGAATGCTCGCTGGAAATAAATTTAGCGCCAATGAAGAAGTAATCTCTGAAACTGAGGTCTATTTTGAAGCGAAAGACAATTCGTACTACAAAAATGGTATCGAAAAGTTGGAAGATCGCTATTATCGCTGTATCACCCTCGAAGGCAACTATGTTGAATAATAAAATCGAATTTTTCAAAAAAATGTTTTTGACTATGGTAGACCGGGGACTTTTCAATTGGCCTGTTAAGATAAGGTCTATGTCAAAGCTAATAACTCAAAGATGGAATTCGTGTAGATAGCGAAGACATACAGAAGCAAATGTGCGAATAGGTCATAGTAAATTCAATGAAAGAATAATATGCTTCAATCAAAGCCGTGGCGGCCATTTAGCTGATATCTATCTGATGAACATTCATTGATTTCTCTTAAAATACACTGTTTTTGTATAATATCGAAATTATATTTCTTATTTCATAACCTTCAGTTGAAGTTTTGAGTTTTTTCCATTTATGTTTCAAATGTAAAACAGGATTACTTTTTTGTATACTTACTCCTGAGGTAACTGGCTTTAATGAAGCCTATATATTTCGAAATTTGCAGAAAAAAGTATTTTTCTAAACATGTGGAGCATATCTACTTCATAAAAGGAATCTTGAAGCATTTAATTAAAGTCGAACAGATACAATTGATAAAAAAAACAATATGTGCACCTGATATTCATGCATTCAGATACCACCCGAGTTGAGAAGGCGTCGAAAATAAACTTAATTTAAATGATACAAAACGATTCGTCGAAACATTCCCTAATGATTGATCATTACAATTAATTGTGTCAGATACCACGTCGAGAAGTATGCTATCTTCTCGACCGGTTTGTAGAATATGAAAATTGCAATTAAAAAGGTATAAGAACATTGTCATCTTCCTAATTGGAGTGGAATTCTTGAGCAACATTGCGTTCATTTCAAGTTTGGAAGGCATTGGATACCTCATGATATGTGGGGGTACTCGTTTTAATGGCGTAGTAATGGAATAATATGTAAGCTGAACTGAATATTCTGTCAATAAAGTATCGGGACCTGATTATTCAAAAAGTTGATTAGTGATTGTTAAGAATTATTTCCCATACCCACCAATGTGGGCCTTTACATATCCGAGTTTTCAGTCGACAAAAGACAGAATTCAAGGTCACGGCCGAATATAGATTATTAATTTTTTAATAGAGTTTCAATTGGAAAAACAATTAGAGTCAATTTTTTTTCACAATTTCCGAAACAATAGTGGAAAAATGGTGTAAAAATTGCTTACGTTTCAAATATTGAAAATGAGACTAATTAACTAAATTCTAGCTACACACAAATCTATTTGAAATAATAGTTAGGCGTACAACTTTTGAAGCGATCCACGATTGATCGAAACTAGTGACAATCCAAGGAAGCAACGTCTGGAGAATACGGCGGGAGGGATAGGATCTCCCATTTTAACGTTTTGAAGTATGTCTTGACCACTTTCGGAACGAGTAGAGTACAGGGGTCGAGCATTGTCATGCTGAAAAATCACTTTATTATGTATCTCGTTGTATTTCGGCCGTTTGCTTTTCAATACTCGGCTCAAACGCATAAATTGCGTTCGATAATATTTGAATTTTTTTTCAACGAAGCATTGAAGTCAAAAGCTGGCAACTTCAAAAGTGACAGCTATTCAAAATGAAACCTCTTATTGAAAACCCATGAGTTCATCGATAGAATGAGTTATTCAAGAACTCAGCTATGTAGCTTTCACACGAAAAAAATAATCAAGATTGATGAACTTTTGAATCGGGGTGAAGAAATACCAAGATGTAAAAGTGTTTTATCGATTTTGAAGTTAAAAAGAAGCAAATAAACAGAGATATTTAGCATTAGAATGAATGCAACTATGTTTCTATCGGAAATAATGAATTAAAATTTCCCAAATTCGATTGTTGCACCTGTCCTTCTCCACCAAACCCTGGCAACAATCTACAAGAAGTAGGTACCCATTTGTCAGTTGACGTTTCGCAGCGAAAATCCAATCACCACGCTCGACAAAATTTTCAATAGTATCGTCTGACTACTTTGATCGGTGCTTCAAAAGTAGACAGGTATTAGTTCCGTACATAGCCAAGAAGAAAGAGGACAAGCTGCTACCCATGTTGAGATTTTGTTCGCTCGTAGACACCACAAAAGGGCTGGTGTTGTGTTACCATTGCGTATGTGGAATGCTGACTTTGATGGTTAAATGAAATTTGGACAGATCGGTAGCTAGGGAAATTTGAACGAATTGAAAAAAATTCTGATGAATAATTCTGATCTATGATGATCAAAACCTGCTAGTATGTATATGTCAACATAAGAGAATGTTGATGAGATTATTGTTGTCAAGATACCGAGCATGTTCTTATACAAATATACATTGCTAGCAGAGCAGGTTGAAGTGTTCCCTAGGAATAAAAATGGCTCTGATGAAAAAGTGACTGCCGTAGTTGGAGCCTATTCATAAAACAAAGAGGATTATTTCTACAGAAAAGGTATCGGTGGATAAAGTCGAAATTTTGAGAAAAAATGAGTTCTAAGGGTATGCCTGGAACTCATCGAGTGTAGTGTTTGGATATTTGACAAATTCTTCTTAAATTATGCAGTGATATTTAACGAAATGTCAATGAATAGAAAAATATTATGTCATATAGTCCAAATAGTATTCCATTTAGTATTATCTCCATTTCGAAGAATGTCGCTTCAGTAAATGACGATGATAATGAAACAAGGATTTCTGATGACACATTCAACAATCAAATCAGTATTCCACACGCCTATGGATTCAAGCTAGCTTCATTGTGATTGGCGACACTAAACTTCCATCTTTCTTGTATTCGGGATCGAGCACAAATGTTTACTTTCCGTTCCTTCTGTCTATATTCTAAGCTCTCAGACATTCTGTTTGGCTTGTATCACTGTACCTTTCGAAACAGTTTCCTAATCCATCCACTTCGATGTTCTCGAATCAAAAATAACCGAATACGACCCTGTGTCCTCTTTAATTCCGTAAAGAAATGAGCTAGCTAAACTCCTCATCGCACTCTGGCCGAGATCAGTCAGGGTCTTAGCTCAGTCGCGTGGAAAAGTGTCAACTTTTGATTCGGGGCAACCATGTGAGGTTTTCATCTGGTAGAGTGGCGACCTAGAAAAAACTGTTGAAAAAGCTCTCGTTGCTACGCCCAATTTTATCCGCCTGAGACTAATTTGGATGTTGACGTTCAGCGAAGCTCGACTAACAAGGCTATTAGGGATCTTTGGATGCACAATTTTAGGTGTAGACGAAGGAAGCGGTTTCAGCTCAAACATTTTTAACGGTTGATTGTCATATCAATCGATTTCTGGGTGACGGGTCAAGGGAGGTTTCAATTCCAGAAAGAAGCTGGAAACTACTATGAACTTGATGATCTGAATCGCGTATGCTTTCTCAGATCTAGCTTCTGTTGCAAGAAAAATTCAATTCAAGGGTAATGTTCGTTGAAAAAAATCAAGAAAATATTGGAGTTTTTCCGATGCCTTCAATCGACTTCAAAAATGTTTTTGTGCAAACTACATACGACGTTTCCTTCGAGATCTTCAGCTGGAACCTCGGCATACATCCACTTATTAAACGAGGTAAAAAGGACACCTGCCTGACACAGCGCACTCATGTCGTTTATCTTGTCGCTAATTGCCGAGTGTTGCCCAAACCTCATACCGTTCTCACCTTTCAGTTCGCTAATCGGATTGGTTTCAAGTTTCGTTTTTAATTTACGATCTCGCGACAGTAATTTCTTCTCGATGTAGTTTAAGTGATTAATTACCCATACACTCCCCACTTATAACGCCATGATTCTTGCTTGAAATTGATGATGTAGGCTCAGCTTTAGAGTTTATGAGTTGCCATCAAGTCACCGAGTGCGTATTATTGAATTTTATTTGGGATGGTATAGACAATTCAGCAAAGGAATATATGAAAATTTGTCAATAGGATCTTGCAAACTAAAAATTGATCGCAAACTGAAAGTTGCACTTTTAAGTGTTTGTCAAAAAAAAATGGAGAAAAGCACTGACTTGGCATCAGGAGCTTTTGAGCACTAGTCTTTCATGTGCCAATTGCGCCTTTGGGACTTTTAATACTTCACTTAATACGTCCTGGGCCTGAGCAGTAAAAACTATATGCACTCCAACTTACACTACTCTAGCTTTTCAATACCTTACTCGCTTATGTTTTTGGCTTTGGACTGCTTTCCTCTTAGATGACTGATAAGTCAAAAAATGTAGCCTGATGAAGTCACAGTATTTCGAAGTCAGATTATTTTCAAAGAATTATGTAACATTTTTGTTCTTCATCCAACGAAATTAAATTTGCTATGCAAAATATGAGACATATGATTATGTATTCCAGAATCTTACAGAGAAAAGCTGAAATAATTGAGTGATACCTAAGAACTAAGCACGTCTTGAAAATGTTGTCAATCTATTGGACACCATCAGAAGGTTCACACTCTATAAGTGAAGAGGAAAATTATATCACAAAGAAGTCTTTATTTTTATATCGTTTTTTTTAAGGTCTAGATAAGCAGAAGTTGGTACATTCCTTCAATTCACATATAAAGTTGAGAGAGTGCATACACTTCATGTCATTCCAAAAGTAAGAACCGTCTCCAAAATTCCTGAGCTCAACACAATCTTCATCGTCATAATTGTCTGGAAGAGAAGGTTTCCAATTGGTGTAAGTGAAAGGTTCTCCAGTTGCAAGCCAGGTGAAGTGTCCTTCGGCACTTAAGTCATTTCCAGATGTCCAGAAATGTTCGAAACTGTTAACTGCAAATGGAGAATAGAGAGGCAATTGTGAGTTCCAATTTACAAGGACATGAGACAAATGTGAATCACATTGTCGAATAGTTCCTTTTCTGAAAGTTATTCTGAAATTTGATTTTTTTGTTCAATTAAATTCTGCGAAATCATCAAAGTCCATACTTCAATGTGATTGATATTAAAAAACAGGTACTCACGGTTCGCTTTGATGTATTTCAACAGTTTTTCATTTTCAGCCTCAGTTTCGATACTGACGAGATCCATACCATTTGTCTTGCAAAATGTCATTGCCTCGAAGTAATTAACCTATGGAATTAAAAGTAGGTATTACACAGTTTGAAATTAGAAATTTCAGTAGATACAATTAGAAATTAGACAAACTGCAACAATGGATCATGTGATTAAAAAAACTAAAATATTCACCTTAGTTCATTCAAAATTCTATACTTCTATAGTTTAGGAAAAACCGATATATTCACTATTCCATCAATACACAAACTAGATAACTCAACTATATTTGAAGTTTTATGCATGGTGCATTTTTTGATATCTTCGAACACAGACATTGAATTAATTCAAATCTGAAGATCTTGATGGCCAGGTAAGAACTTTTGTGCAGATAAATGGTTAGCATTTTGACAATTTTCATATTTTTTCTCAAAAGAGAATGTATTTTATGCATGTCCAAACAAGATATTATAATTCGATATAATTAGTTTCAAATTCGTGAATCTTAGTAATGAGTATCTATAAAACTATGAAATTCCGGAAAAATTCTTCATCTTTTTCTGAAAAACTACTGTATTCGAATTTTGTCTTCAGAATAGTTTCAATGATCCATTGGTGAAATTTGCCCACCAAAAGATAAATCTTCCTACAACTAAGTTTATTATAATGCTCATGGCTTTTAAGGCCATATTGTTTAACATAATTGGAAAATTGCTGGTTGTGGTCCAGTCGGTTTTTCACATGACATTTTGATCACTACTGGGGTCAGCATCTAGTTACGACCTAGAAATCTCTGAAGATGCTTACCGCAGTAGTAAACGATACGTCAGATGAAAAACTGACTTTATAGCTCGAATTGTTGATAAATTTCTATTACCGGTTTTTCCTTCTCGAAGTAATAAATACTGCCATCAAGTTCGACTAAGTTAAGTGTTGACTTCTCCATTATTTCCTTGGTATTGTTGAGACGTTCATCTATGACAAAAATAATAAGTAAATTCCTGTATTCATATTGTGAAATTTGAAAAAAGTCAAGAGCTTTTCCCACCTTAGTCATCTACCTATGTATACAGAGTGGCCACATTTTAATGGGATTGTATCGGTAACTTTCAAACCATAAGAATTCGAAGGTCGGTCAAATGGAGAAAAAGTGGCATTCATAGGAGCATTGTCAAGCAGTTCAAACAAATCGAGATTATCAGGGCTGGTTATTGAGATATAATGAGTGAAGCAAATTCTGTCATTTTGATTTTTCTTTTTTCCCACTTTATTTCAAATATTATCAAGAAATGTTACAGGAATTTTTTATTCGACATTAAATTATCCTCAATTTGACCTAATAAGATTTCGTAACTAACGTTTCTTACTCTCTGGGCCACCCTCAACGTCATTTTTTTCAATACGGACCTGCATATTTCATGACAATTTTCGGAATAACTTTCAACTTTGAATTCCACGATATATCATACAATGTCATTCAAAGTTGATTTTCAGGTGATTTTGATCATTATCCAAATTTTTATGGGTCGGATCTGTATTACATTTACCTTCAGTTTAATTAACAACAAACAATACATTTCGATAAGATAATCAACTAACTCATCCCAGAAAAAAATGGAGAACTGTGGCTAGTGAATGCAATTTATCAAAAACTGCTGTTAATTAAATAGTCAAGAGACGCGAATACAATGATTTTAAATTTGAATACCAAGCCTTGCAAAAATTATATCGTAATGATTTTTGACTAAAATTCAAATCTGTAATTTGTTTCAATGAAACAAATGAAAAATCCAACAATAGTGATTCCTCGCGAGAAGATTGAGAATGTTTTGGAAGGTATTCAAGGTGATGAAATAAGCAAATGTATAAGAAGTATGGGTTCCAGAATCGTAAAGTGCATTTTACAAAATAGTGGATATTTCGAACACTTAATAATTTAAGTTAATTTTCATTTACTTTCGAATGATCATCTGATTTTTCCTTCATTAAATGATAATTCGTTTAATTATTATGAATTGAAATATGTAAATAATAATTACTTGTTTATGCTCCGATTCTAATATGTTCCATTTAGTTCAACATGAGTAAGTTGATTTTCTGATCGAAATGTATTGCATGTTGTTAATTAAACTAAGGGTACCTGAATGTAATACAGATCTGACCAGAAAAAATTTGGATAAGGGTAAAAATCACCTGAAAATCAACTTTGAATGGCATTGTATGATATATCGTTGAATTCAGCGTTAAAAGTTATTTTGAAATGTGTCATAAAATATGCAGGTCCGTATTGGAAAAAATGAGGTTGAGGGTGGCCCAGAGAGTACGAAACGTTGGATACTAATCTGATTACGTCAAATTGAGGATAATTTACTGTCGAATGAAAAAATTCCTGTAACATTTTTTGATAATATTTGAAATGAAGTGGGAAAAAAAGAAAAATCAAAATGACAGAATTTACTTCACTCATTATATCTCAATAACCAGCCCTTATAATCTCGATTTGTTTGAACTGCTTGACAATGCTTCTATGAATGCAACTTTTCTCCATTTGACCTATCTTCTAACTCTAATGGTTCAAAAGTTACCAATACAATCCCATTAAAAAAGTGGCCACTCTATATACACTCTAAATCTAACATGACAAATTTCGATTCTCGAATGGTCACCCAGCCAGATACTGATCCTACGTAAAGTTATGCAAATAAATCGATGATCTCTATTTTCATACAGTTAGTTGATGTGATTATTATCTTACTTACTTGATGGTTTTTCCTTGGATGAGTCGCAAGAAACAGGTGATATACCATTGATAATTGGCTTCAATCCTCCTAAGTTCGTTGTCCCTAATTTCAATTCCAAAATCCATTGTGGATCTTGACTCCTAATCTCTGGCCTTGAATAAATACCTGAAACGATATTTTTAAATTACCTATTGCTATTGATCTTTACCACTGCCGATTCCATTTTAGCACATCACATAACACTCTAAGAATTTAAAGCTTGAAGAGGAGAACAAGATATTAGGTGTAATTGATGGTTTCCGACTGAGAAGGAAAATGAAGAAGAGAGATAAAGTGAATGAGAACTAAAACACAACATATATATTCCTAGTAATTCGCGAAGAACAATTCAAATCAAACAAAAGAATATTCATAGAAGGTTTATTTTTTGTTACCTAAATTGAAGATACAAACGAAAATGACAGGTTTCTATAAATATGAGCCCGCAAACCTTTTGTTTTCGAGATACCGGGTGTTGAAGTTTAATTTTTTTTTTACATTTTTTTTCATACAACCTTCCCTACATAAGATATCTAACTCAAATTTGACACAGATATTACAATTTAAAGTTTTTATCATAGAACAGTGCCCGCCATTTTTTCTACTTTTACTTTTATGTTCGTAGGACTTTTTTCCTTTAATTATTCAAGGAATCTCTCATTTTCCTTTGTACCTCCAATTCAGGAACATCCTGCATACACTACATAGTCGAGCTAATTCTCTCTAACTATAGAAGTAGGTTCTCTTTCGAATAAAAAATAATTAGGAAAATACTTCTACCCGGAAAACCTAAATTCTTGTAAATCTGAAACTATCATTCATGTCTATTTCCAGCATAAATACAAACATTCTGATTGAATGAAAAAATACGCCTTGTAACATCAAGAAAATCATTTCTTTCAATAATCTGTGCCGATAGATCTACAATGAAATACTTTAGTTTGTGTCAATGGTCCAATGAAACTAAAACTTACCTTCAGCTAGACAACTGAAGACAACAAATGCCACAATGCCTTTGACCTTCCACATTTTGAGATTAACTCTGTAACAAACACTTCTGAGTATTCAGTAAACGTTCTTGCTTATATTAGAGGAATCTTAACATTATCTTCTTTGCTCCCACTCTGATTTGTTATTATTGATGGCAGCAAATCTATTGAAGTCTCATCTCAGTGAATGTTTATATTGATAACCGGTTCTTTTCGATACTTAATCTACCAAGAAACGTTCAATTAAATCGATTCAAAAATTTCCGCATCTTACGTTACAGAATGTTCAAATTTATATATGTCTATTTTTTTTATAAAATTTCGCATGAACCTTCAAACCGTTGTAATAGAATATACCCATATCAATTAACCTGCAACATGGAAATAGAATTACGTTTCAGCTACTTCAACATAATGTTATTTAGCACTTTTGGTTCACTTGTTTGTTTTGAACTTAATGTAACATATTATCTCCGTGGACTCGACATTTCTTACATCTTGAATTTATTTGGTCCTCTCTTCAATGAACTGAAAAAATTGTAAGTAAATCAATCCGTTCTCCTAACAATATTCTATTTTTCTTTCAGAGAGCTATAGAAAAGGAAAACCTTGATTATCTTCACCGGTGTAGAAGCTACAAAGCTGAATTTTTGGATGACTCACCTCATCGATGAATTCAATAGGCACACAAAATTTCAATAGAATATGACTTAGCCACACATTCTCAGGTAACTAAATTGTATCTCCTTAT
Organism: Harmonia axyridis; assembly: GCF_914767665.1. Taxonomy (NCBI): domain Eukaryota; kingdom Metazoa; phylum Arthropoda; class Insecta; order Coleoptera; family Coccinellidae; genus Harmonia; species Harmonia axyridis. The sequence goes on from NC_059502.1 coordinate 9,671,671, forward strand.
ATATCAGCTGCAATTGCAGGTTTGATTTCTTGAAAACATCAAGCTCCTATAATGTAATCAACAATTCGTGGCCTCAACAGATAAATATTTCAAATCTGTAATTCGAAATATTGATTTGTTATTCTCTATATCATAGGAAAAAAATGAGTAGAGAACTCATACATACATAATAGTAGTCTACTATGTCTTATTTTTGTTCCTAGTTTGAGAATCCGAATAAATTTCAAAATCAACAATAAAATAAATGAGGAAAGCCCTGACGTGAAGTCAGCAGCTTACCATCAAAGAACGTAACCGGCATTCAAGGCCTTAACCTACCTTGCAAGGACGCAAGGTTCTGAGTCTTCCATTCAAAAGTTATCGTGTATATTGCTGGAAGGACCCAAACGAATTTGAGGATGTATCCGTCATCAGTGACTCAAACTTTGAAAATTACAGACATCAAGACGAAATGGAGGAAATAACAACAATTATTCATTGAAAACTATGCGATATGAAATCATGACATTAAAAATACGTGATAGAGTGTCAATGCTGAATATGATCTTTCTTATCGCCACTATTGGCCTTAAAACTTGTTATTAAGAATTATTGATATGTTGATCTTATAGACAATTGAACCAGAGTTCAAATCCAGAGCATATTAATCGTATTTGTCATAAGATGATTCCACTTTACTTTAAATTACAAGAAAACGATGATTCATTTTATAAAATTGGCAACACTTTTTCCATTAGTGAACTCTATATTCTCTAGTCCGAAGTATTTGAACTTGAAATTTCAAATAATACCAATTTATTATTTGAATTATCAATTTACGTGCAACTGCACTAGAAATTAAAAAAAATTATAAAAGAATCACTATCAAAGTGTCAGCAGATATGGAAAAGGCATTTTATTGGAATATCACGAAAAAGATAACATTATTCATTGCAGGCAAAAGTCAGTGCATACTTTTGCTTCACAAATAAAGTTCAGAGTGTGCATGCATGCCATGTCGTTCCAGCCATAGCGATCGCCACCAAAATCTCGGATCTCTACACAATCTTCATCGCCTAGGTTATCCGGTACTGGAGGTTTCCAATCGACGAAAGAGAAAGGTTCTCCTGTAGAAAGCCAGTTGTATTTTCCTTCAACGCTCAAATCGTTTCCGGATGTCCAGAAATGGTCGATTTTGTTGACTGGAAATCAAATCAATCAAGTTTTCGAAGGATAACAGCCGTTATAATAGAGTGACAGAAATCACGAAATAACAGAATAGCAGACATCACGGAATAATATAAATCACGAAATGGAGAAAAACAAAAATCACGAAATAACAGAACAACCATATGGATTTTCTCTGAAGAATTCGTGATTGAAAAAATAATACTATTACCTATTATGATTTTGAAACAAAATTTTCGCTTGCTTTGCTATTAAATAAAATGATTGTTTCCTCAATTAAATTCAAGAAAAAATACTCGCCTTTCGTTTTGATATAATTCATTATTCGCTCATTTTCAGCTGCAGTTTCAATGCTCACAAGTTCCATTCCCTTTTGTCTGCAGAATTGCATGGCTGCAAAGTAATTCATCTATGGAAAAAAACTCGATTTAGTGTTCATTCTCTTTGAAAACGTCGGGAAATTAGTTGATCTGAGGCTTCCAACATATATGATGAATAGCAGATACAAGATGATTCACCGCGATGGACTATTATACGTTTATGGAAAACTGATCATAATTTCATGCTGAAAATTTGCATGATGGGTTAGAATCAATGATCTTTCTGCCTAAAATTTTACAACCACACATATACCATATATTCATAAGAGTGTTTTTTTTTTAATCGATCTAACGCATCAAGTTTGTGCCGTTGTAAGTAAATACATGATTTATAAAAAATGTTTTGATAATGCGTTTCTTGGGAATTTCTTTGAATTTTTATTACCGTTTGTGTCGTCTCGTAGTAATAAAGACTACCATTCAGATTGACTAAGGGTAAAGTGGATTTGGCCATTATTTCTTCAATAGTTTTATTTCTTCGACCTGCAAAAAGATATTTCGGTGAGTTCAGACTTGGTTATACTATAAGTGAAAGTAGTAAGAGTTGAAAGAGTTTCTTCTTGGCTTTTCAATTTGTTGATTATTTTTCATTTTTCCATAAAACTCTAACCTGATTCTTTTTTTTCTGTTGTCTCCACTGATGATCCACAGTTACCACAATTTCCACAATTACCACAATTACAGGAAGAAGATCCTTCATTAATAATAATTGGCTTTCTTGGTGATAAATTCCTCGTTCCTATTTTCATCTCCATAATCCAATACGGATAACCTTGAATTGCATCGTCTGGCCTTGAAAAAGTGCCTAAAACAATTTTGAAATTGAATGACATCTATTTCTTAAATAATATTCTTTTGTTCTATTGTAGTTTGTTCTTATTAGAGTATAGTGAAATTAGAATATATCTTTTCAAATTGAGTTTTACAATTTTGAATTGATAAAAAATATAGTGAAAATACTGCTTAACGAAAAAGTACTGATTTACCAGATGGATTTTTATTGAATAAGTACTACTTTCAAGTATGCAGCTATCTACATAAAAAATATTATCGATTGAATTGAATTTTTATACCATTCTCTTCAGAATTTATTAACAACTGAAAAAGACACCTAAAAATATCTATGCATCGAAAAAATATATCAAATTAACGTACCTGTAGTTTGACAACAGAGGACAATTAACGCCACAAGATATTTGATTCTCCACATTTTGATCTCAACTATCTGTACCAATCGTGAATTGTGATTTTTACTCAACGATTCTCTCTTTTTATATTAATCATTTTAATTTATCTCAGTTATTTCTCCCACCTTATTTTACACTGCTGTGGCGAATATTTGGGAACCATCTCAGCGGATGTACGAGTGATAATTAGAGTAACTGATAAGTAATTTCTGAAAGAGATTTCAGGAACAATATTATGTAGTTACAATGTCAATGTCTTGATCAACTTGATAGGAATTTCCAGGTCAGATATTCATGATTTCCAGTAAAAGGTATTATTAATTATATAATATATAATATATTAATTATTAAGTATTTTCTGGATACTTCCTTTGTTGAAATTCTCATTCATCTACTACATCTTTCAGTTTTTATTTATATATAACCATTGACATTGTTTTTCACAGATGAATACATATAGTCCAGCCGAATATTTCCACTTGTTTGAAGTCAAATTACTAATTTCAAGTAATTTTCTGCTTGATGGTTCCCAAGACAATTTTGTACTTCATGAATAAATGAACACCATAAGTTAGAATAATTCTCTTGCGTCGATGTGGAGAATTGGGGATCTAAAACAAGTTGAATTATCTGAGGACCATCAAATATATACGAAATTTATCTGATAAGAACACAAAACAATTTCGATTTAAATCTTTCACATATTGCTTCATCAGCCTCAACTTAATGTTCAAAGGCGGAATATGTACTATTTTTCTCTTGCAACCGAAGCTTCGTTCATTATGTTCTGTTATTCTTGAATTTTGAATCTCCTTAAAGCTAATTTCTGGTTATTCGGCGTTCATTTTTAGTTCTCTTGTCAAAAAGGCATAAAAAACAAGAATAGTTTGTAAAATTGTATATTCAAAATATTTATTACCGTTATAAAGAATAACACATTTTGTGACTGTCAATAAAAATGCGCTAATCATCTAGGAGTGTAATCTGCCAAACACATTTTTTCTAAGAGTCGTTCAAGCAAAAACCAGACCACTTACTCGATTCTAACTCTCAATTACGACAGTAGTCCAAAAGTGGGTTAAAGATGATCCGAAAAAACTAATGCATTTTTGAATTTCTCTTTATGATTCCTGCGTTCGTCCAACAAATTCATTACAACGCATTATGTCAGATCTCGAGAAGATATCGAGTCCGAAATTTGAATATCTTGAGATTCGCAGGCAGATAAAATGATTAAAATGACATTCGGACCAGGATATAAGAGAGACGTCTTCGATAATTATTTTCCTGCTGGGAGCGAAGCGGGAGCTTCGAATATTTTCGCATTTTTATAATTCAGACTGAAGGAAATATGAATACAATTTGCGTAATGCCGTTTTAACGAGCTAAAGGTGTTGCAGAAATCTTCATCGGAAGGGGGCACATTGATAATCTTGTACGTCAGTCAGTATGCTTCGGTAAGCGCCAGCTTCTCCATACGAGCGTTAATATTTCAACAAAAATTCTGACTATCAGATGCTGAAATATCAAAACAACAAGGTTTCCCAAAATATATTTCATCTAACTTAACCACTAATTGGAAACATAACAGATTAAGTGACATGATAATTCATTGGAGAAATTGATCGTTAATGAATAATTTAATTTCATTATTGAATTTAAGTTCCTATATATGAATGTTTGAGTATCCGAATTAGAAAAGTACCTAATTGTTTACAATTTTGTTTTCGAAATATTTCCTGAAAAGAATTATGTTGAAAGTATGATGAGGTAGATGAACAAAATCGCATATCAATCAAAATTAAATTTATTCAAGATTAAACAACATAGCCTCACAGATTGGACAAAAAATAAAATTTTCACTCGAAGATTGATTCATCCATTCCCATCTGAAAAAATTGAATTATGTATGATTAATGTTGAATAAAAATAAGAACATCAGTATGTCAAAATCAATTCGAAATAATATTCTATTCAAATATTACGTTATTTGAATTGATTTCAAAATCATATCAAGTTAATTTCATGATCATAAAATATTCTTACCTCTCTTCCCTTCTTAACAGCGCACTGTACCAATTCTGTGGCATACTTGCACTTGTCATCTTGAGTTTTAACTGTAAATTTCGGGATTAGTGATATTAAAATATGCAATGCTATAAAATAAACTAACCATCTTCGGTACAGTGACGTCCAATGCTCATAAACTTTTCGTACAGTTCTGGGTCGTCTTCTTTCAGAGGTTTCATCATTTGAATGGCTCCTTCAGTATTTATGGTTCCATCGTCATGCATCTGAAAGAAAATCAATCAAATTGTATTCGAAAACGGCCCACCAGTTAATAATCGGTAAAATTTTAACAGAAAAAGGTAGATATTCTTCATGAGGTTTCCAAGATTCAATGCAAAATTATAAATTTTTGATATTCTTCAAATAAAACCTTACCATATTGAAACGCTTGTGGAGACAGAATATCAGGCATTCACCCTCATGTCTTGAAGGAAATTTATGATCTTTCAATTCGTTAACATCATCTACAAAAGAAACAATGTCTTCAAATATAGAATCAATAAAAAAAAGTTTGAATTATTTTTCACCTTCACTTGCTCCTACTTCTGCAGCACACTCATGGCCTTCTTTATTGAGTTTTTCAAGGAATTTCTGCTTCAGTTCTTGGCTAAACTGAAAGTGAAGAAATTGTTGAGATAAAGAGAAATGTAGAAATTAGTTCAAAGATTTTGTTAAAAATCTGGGTTTGTCGAATCGATACATTAACAGTCACAGTGGGGTAATTCAGAAAGACCATTGGTTCCAGAAATATCTATGGGTATACGTTTTCACCAAATCAGTATGCTTCATCCTATTTTTAACCAATTTCATCAATTTTCGAACACCAACTTTTTGATGTAATGTTTGCATTTTTTAGGATACATACCCCATTCACTGAAACCACAGCTACAGCAACTAATACCATAAACTTGAACATTTCGATAAAGTCAGCTTCCACTGGTCAACCACTGAAACTGATTCTACCGTCTACGTTGTTTTTCCTTATATAATCAAAATTAACAACGATTTTCCCAGTAATTTCCTCTTCTACACGTGCCACCCTCTGAATCGACAGATTACTAGCAATATATGTAATTTTTCCAATGACTTCGTAAGTTCTTCATTAAAAACGAATTTGCGGAAGAACCATTGTTGAACACCGATTGTTATTAAAAAAAGATTAGAATGCTTGTACGTGAATGACTTGTCATCATGTGTTGAAGTATTCAATTTGTTTTTATTTGATTATGAGTTATTTATTCGGTGCATATTTAATTATTATCTAGTCGATTCTATGATAGTTATATGTGCAGATTGATTTTTGGATAGAACTTTTTTATACCTTCATGATCTAGGGTAATTAGTTGCTCAAGATTGAAATTAATCTTGTCAATTCTTGTTACTTCTGCTTTCGAGTCTACCAAGAGTAGTGAAAACTTTGTGATCACTTTTGAGTGAGAAAAATGTTTGGTATCCGATCTCCACTGGTAAAATGCATTTCCGACCATCCTGAACAACTTTTGTTTTATGTCTCTTTGCCTGCCTGTCCGTACATCCTTGTTTCAAATTCTTCAATTTTTTGAATTTGGATGAACATTGGTATGGATGTTCAGATTGGGTACTGAGTAGTTTCTGAATATGCGGTATGTCTTGCATATGCTCAAATACCTGGAATCTTAATACTTCATGTTCTTTTCATTCGATTTTGATGACATTTGTAGATATATGGGTACACGGGACATGAAATATTCCAGAGTAATTTTAACATTTTTGGTTATACGGTGTTTAGCGCAGGCGTAAATTGGTTATGTGTGGGAAGTGCCATTAGCCATTAGCAGGGAATTTTGACATAGTACTGTTTTCATGATCAAAATATGAAAGGAATCTAATTTTGAATGGTTCATCTGAATATTGACTCACCTGATGAGAACATCTGTTAAATTCTCAATATTGAGGTTCAATTCCCAATTATGACATTACTGAATTGATCCATTTAGATCATTCTGAATATTGAAGACTTTAATTGATCAATATTTTCAGATCAGCAGCCTACGAGACTATAAGGAAATACAACAAGCAAATCATCAAAGAGTGGAATCCAGAATAATGAAGGACCTGGATTTGAACCCTGAGGGACACCTTAAATAACAATCATGGCAGTAATGGATCTACATAATGGAGTTTTTGTACCAAAAACAACAAATATGGTAACTGTTCTTGTCAGTGTGAGCCTTTTGGAATTATAAACTGAAACATATCATTAGACTCCCAAAAAAATTGCCATTGACATTCGTCCAAGTTGTCAGTGTAATTAATCTCATTACCGAGGAAACAGGCGAACGTCGCAAAAACAGAACGTAAATTCTACATGTCCCCCAGCCACCTAAGACGTTCAGATACAATCGACGGCCTCTTTTTAGGCGCATTTTCGAAGTTCATAAATATTTAGAGCCCGACGAAAGGGGCCACGGCAGTTTGATTTATAAACGCGGTCCTATATCCGGAAATATGTATGACATCCTCTTTTTCTACCCGGTTTTTGGTTTATTACGTGAGGAATAAATTTCGTCCGTCTCGTTTCGAATGTATCGGACGATCGCGCTTCTCTTCGACGTTCGCCAATTAGTCGATTGAACTTCCGAGACAAGTCGTGGATTTGAGTCACCCGACCAACCCTCCTGAAAAGGAACGGAGATTCTTCGTTTTGACAGGAATTTATTAGCTTCTTGTGAATCCCGCTCAGGGAAGGAGAAAATTATTAGGAATAGGGTTTATTAGGCCAATTGAAAAGTCCCCGGCCTGATGCACAGATGACGGTGCTAGTATTAAATCCATATGATTTTTAGTTAGTACCAACCTTCAAACGATACGTGTCAAAATTTGACAGCAGTCCGAACATTAGTTTGTGAGATATTGCGATATGAGTGTAGCTACTTTTGTTATTTGAAAAAAGATGGAAAAGGAAAGAATTTCGTGTGCTGATAAAATATTGCTTTTTGAAGGGACAAAATAAGAAGCAAAATCTGGGCTTGATGAAGAGGAAAGAGGAAGAGGAAAATCAAATATCATTAATTGGTAGTTTAAACGTGGTGAAATGAGTGCAATAAACCTGAATTTTTGCTTCGATATGTTACAATGGATGAAACAAGGTTCTATCATTTCACTTCGGAGTCCAATCAACAGTAAGCTGAGGGGACTGCACAAGATGAACCGAATCCAAAGCGAGGAAAAACACAACAGTCAGCTGGCAAGGTTATGGCGTCAGTATTCTGAGATGTGCAAGGTATAATATTCATTGATTACCTCCAAAAGGGCCAGACCATCAACAGCGATCATTATATAGCGTTATTGGATCGTTTAAAAGATCAAATCGTTAAAAGACGGCCCCATTAAAAAAAAAAGGTGATGTTTCATCAAGACAATGCACCGTGTCACAAATCATTGAAAACAATGGCAAAATTGCATGAATTGAGCTTCGAATTGCTTCAGCATCCACCGAATTCACCAGAACTGGCCTCCAGCGACTTTTTTTCTGTTCTCAGACCTCAAACAAATGCTCGCTGGAAAGAAATTCAGCACCAATGAATAAGTAATCGCCGAAACTGAGGCCTATTCTTAAGCGAAGACAAATCGTACTACAAAAATGGTTGAAAAGTTGTAATGATGTATTTCAAAAACTCAACGTGTAGAATATCTTAAATAGTAGCAAAAAATTCGAGAAAAATACTTACTTGATATCAGGATCTCGCTCGTTCATGCGCCTATGGAAGATCACAGAAATGTTTATTGTATTATAGGATATGTGATTTATTATTATTATATAAGATCCTCCTGAAATTCGGCATCAACGTTTGAGTGATTATATTAGATGTACAAACTAAATTTCAACCTCCTACGATCTTTTGTTAAGGAAAGAATGGTGGAGGTTGATTCAATTTTTCTCACAAACTTTCAAGATGAGTCGGAATATTTTACCTTTGGAAAAATTCTCTCAGTTATAATCTAAGATGTGAAATAGAATAGACATATATTCTCGGCGAATTACCTGATTGTACAATGACAAAAGAGAGACAAGTGCATTCAGATATTTTTTTCTTCAATCCCCTGTAGAATCTTCAGATCAAGTCCTTAGTGATAGAAAGATATTAGCTCGATATACATCCAATATCCTATCTTTCAACTAGGATCAACCTCTTTATACTGAGAACTCTTTTGTAATGAAAAGAGACCCCTTTTTCAACGAAAAAAAAGGTTAATCTTCAGGTGAGTTGGTAAGGAGCAAATGTTCTGCTACTGTTCTTTTATGATGAATATTTATAATCTTGAGGGCAGCCTGGTTTTGGTCTGCTGGCACAGCTTAACGTCAATCAAATTCACGAGTCAAAAAAAAGTAACAGGTCTCTGGACGTTGCTACACATTGCGTACAAGAATTCAATCTCATGGGCGGGTATAACTCTTTAATATAATTTTAGAGAGGATCAGTCTGAAAGAATCGTTCGATGCAATACCAGCGAAACGAAATGAAATCTAAATGTCAATTGCTACTGCACAAAAATGAATCGAATATTTCATATTCATTTTTTTTTTTTGGATGAAATGTTTGAAGTTTTCATCTCTTGTTAGATTTCAATTATTTGCTTTTACTTCCAAACACTTAAACGATAAACTATATCGACCTATTCTAGTGATATTCTCAAAAAAATACAGGTTAAATAACATAACATATTTTCACCACATTTGTGTCTTTTGCTACGTAAATCTACAACGTCTACGACACTGCCTTTCCAACCATCCATTTTAAGCCAAACTGTCTCGAACAAGACACATGAAGAGATTACAAGAATCGAAAAAAATCTACATTCATTATTATGTACGAAATTTTCATTAGGCCTTACAGTTGGCTAGTTTTGTATCGTATGCTTTTCAGGAAGACTTGTATCTACATGACAGGTCTGGATATTAACATCAAGAGAGGAATTTTCGTAGGAGATTTTACGCAGCGGTGCTCCTTCAATGTCATTCGAAGAAATATGTTATATGGTTGATAAGTTCAAGTTTCTTCCTAGAAAGTACCCGAACTTATCATTTTGAAATTTTTTAAAGCCGAAATCCTTTTAGTCGCTAAATTTACACAATTTCGTTTAATTTTTCCAGTCGTATGTGTAAATTATTTACTTTGTATTTGTAATACATTTTCGAGTGTCGAAGTGTTGAAAATGTTTTATAGGCAAGGCTTGCTGAGAAGCTACTTTACTGTGCATTCGAAATGTAGAGTCGTTTCAATATTTATCTAATTACAAATTTATTAGAGAATATACTTCTCGGATATTTTTTATACTTTTTTATTATCACCATTTTTCAACGAAAATTTTACACTTGAATGCATCATTATAATTTTGTGAAAGCCGAGCTGTTTTTTTACACAGCTTCTCGAGTTGGGGAAAACGCAATCCCAGAAAATTAAGAGAATGTTTTTGTCCAGTTCCAGTAATCCTTGATTTCCAACGACAACTCAAAAGGATCGTTTGAAGAGGATGGAATCTCAAAAGTTTAAGATTCGCGAAGAGATCCCTCTGCTGAAAAAAAAAACATCTTTTGTTTGTAGAAATAGCCCGAGGCACAGCGCTTATAACACAATGTTGGTTAAATGAGAAGTTGACAGAGACGATTAAGTCTAATTCGTCACCTTTACAGGCATTTTTCTCGAGTTCCTTTGAATTTCGTCATTAACCCATTACAGCCCCGTGGCAACTTAAGTTGCCACGGCGCATTCGACTACATTCTATGCGCACGCGCATAGATATTGAAGTTCCATTGGTAAATTCCGGTCATGTGATATGTCCTGTCTCGAATAGCACAAACGTCAGTCAGATATTGTCAAACAGTGAGTTAGTGTATAACGATTTATTCAGAGCTCTTGAACTTTTTCATTCACCATAATGGCCGTCGATGAGAGATTGTAAGTATTCTATTTCAATAATGCATGCACATTTGTATTTTTGTACCAGTTTTATTCAATATGAATTCAGCAGTATATTTCTTCTTCACAGTAATATTTTCATGCAATATTTTGCTTTTGCCATACGGGCAAAGTTTGATGGCAACTAAAGTGGCCAACGGGAACACGTGACAACGGTTTCTGCAATATTTACATTTCTTACTGAATGATTTCGACAGGTATACTCGTGGAAGATCAGGCACTGGATTACTTCTTCATGAATTAATTGACCTTATCGAGAACGATGAGGACATATCAGCCACCAATATAGCCATATGTCCACCTGATGAACTTCCTGGTGCAGATACAGATAAGGACTCTGATTTATCGGATGAAGAGGTAGTTGGAGATTTTGACCACCTTCCTGCCCGTATATTACGCTCTCAGGTGGAAATGCAGAATCCAGAAATCGATGATGATCACGGCAATCCAGTCGTCCAAGATGAGAACCATTCAGAAGAACCTAGACCGACGACTTCTTCGCAGACAAGAGTAAGAAGCACCAAACGTAAGCGTCCCACAGAACGTACTTGGAAGCCGAAAATGAATGGGTTATCTTCAAGTATTCCTGAACTTGAATGCGAATACCGACCGGTAGCAGAAGATCTTCTGAAAGAAACGGTAAAAAGCCCTATTGAGGCTTTTAGGGCTTACTTCTCGGAAGATTTATTGAGTCATATCGTAACCGAAACTAATCGTTATGCTATGCAGAAACTCGTTCACAACCTGAATGCCACTGCTGAAGAAATGATTACATTTGTCGGAATTATGTTGATGTCAGGTTACCACCCTCTTCCATATAGAAGACTCTACTGGAAACAAGATCCAGATGTTCATTCGCACTTAGTTTCCGATGCCATCCGTCGAAACCGATTCGATGAACTGATAAGTTTTATTCACCTTGCCAACAATGAAAACAATGATGGAAGTGATAAAATGTACAAGGTCCGACCTATTTTTGATCACCTCAACAACTCTTTCAAACAAATCAGTCCTGGGCCCACTATTAGTATCGACGAGAGTATGATTCCTTATTACGGAAGGCATGGGTGCAAACAGTTTATTCGCGGAAAACCTATCAGATTTGGGTTCAAGTTATGGGTTGCCGCGGATCCATCTGGATACATCCATCATGTTGAACCCTATTGTGGAAGTTCAACTCGTCTTCCAGAAACTGGACTCGGTCAAGGAGGTGACGTAGTAATTGGACTTGTAGACCACATGAAATTGTCAAAGGGTATTCGACTCTACTTTGACAATCTTTTTACATCGGTTGGGTTGTTGGAAGAGCTTAGTTCTAGAGGACTTGGTGGAACTGGTACTCTGCGTGAGAATCGCTGTAGTGTTTCAATGAAACTTCCAGATAAAAAAACGTGGAAAAATAAACCCAGAGGTGAAACATCCACCAGTTCTTCAGGAGATATTTTAGCAGTCCGTTGGAATGACAACAATGTTGTTACTGTACTTACTAATTGTGATAATGTACATCCTATGTCAAAGTCAAACCGATACTCCAGAATTGAAAAGAAGGTCATTTCTGTCAAAGTACCAGGTCCTATTGCTCGTTACAATAGTAACATGGGTGGAGTAGATCTTTCTGATCAATTTTTGGCTTCCTACCGAAACAGAATCAGGTCGAAAAAATGGTGGTGGCCTTATTTCTCTTGGACTGTGGATGTATGCAGCACACAAGGTTGGTTACTGTATCGTCGCCTTGGGCATGATATTCCTCTATTGGATTTCAGACGTCAGTGTGCTATTTTCATTCTGAAGTCTTACGGCAGTCCTCCAATGGTAGCAGGAGTTCGATCATCTCTAGAGTTCACACCAGCTCTCGAAGAAATAAGAAAAGATCGAACAGATCATTTCATCGAAAAAGGTGAATCCAAGTATCGCCGTTGTAAAGTATGTGGCAGGCGTACAATTTTTGTATGCAAGAAGTGTGAAGTTCCTGTTCATCCTGATGAGTGTTTCAAAATTTTTCATGATGTAAAATAATAATATTTTATGTAATTTCATAGGAAATATTATACGGTTGAATCACAATAGATGTATACGATTGATATGCTAGTTTTATTGTACTTTGGAAAATTTCTTCATGAATTATCCCAGTGGCAACTTAAGTTGCCGCTTCATAGTAACTCTCCTGCATGTTCGATCATTATTTTTATAACACAATATCACTTTTTGAGTCTAAATAACTCATCAGACAAAGTTTCAGTTGAAAATCTTCACGGGGGAATTATGGGCTTTAATGGGTTAAAGGGCGCCATCGGGCATAATTAACTTGAAAGGAATTCCCAACAGGCGATTTATCTTATTTCACTGGTTTATTCGAGTTTTCCTTTGCTTGGTGCAGAAAAATTTCATCATTTCCTACGGTATCCGGCCTGCTAGAGTATTCATCCCGATTTTTCCTCAGGAGTTCATACAAAAGATAGCTAAAGCTAACCATACACATCGGTTCTTTGCTGCATCGATTTGATTTCTTTTCGAAATTTGATGACATTGGTCAGATTTCGAATATGAGATATACAGGGTGGCCATTTGAAAACGAAACAGACGAGATTACAGACGAAATAAAGTTTTCCGATAGAAATGCTCGGACAGGTCGATTTCTGTTTCGAGGGGGACAACTTAAGATGTAGGTTACGGACGCATAGCGCTTCAACCCTTGCTACTACAACCCTCACCCCCAAATTTTGAATAGGGAAGATGGGGTGAGTGATACCTCATTTGAAAGGTATTTTTTATACTGATTTCAGCACAGTAATTGTTTTTTCATTTTATGCATTAGTTCTCGAAATATTCTTAACTAAGTATTTGAAAATGAAGTGGTGTTTTCATGGCACTTGTAGTGTTTTGTGAAAAATCGACATTTTGAGCTTCAAAACAACCATGACTGTGGCTTCCTTCCTAACTAACTAACGCATGTATATTTCGAGAACTAATGCATAAAATGAAAAAACAATTATTGTGTTGAAATCAGTATAAAAATACCTTTAAATTGAGGTATCACTCACCCCATCTTCCCTATTCAAAAATTGGGGGTGGGGGTTGTAGCAGCAAGGGTTGAAGCGCTATGCGTCCGTAACCTACATCTTAAGTTGTCCCCCTCGAAACAGAAATCGACCTGTCCGAGCATTTCTATCGAAAAACTTTATTTCGTCTGTAATCTCGTCTGTTTCGTTTTCAAATGGCCACCCTGTATAATTTGCAAATGGTACAACACCTCTATCCCCACTCAAAAAATGAGGCTTCTCTCTGCCCAGATATAGCAGTCTATTCAAAATGAAAGCTCTTGAAGAACTTTGTAGATAAATTAAAAAATAATAGATGCCAAGGGAATTATAAATTCCAGTTTTCGTACAATAACACCCATTAAGCTAATTTTGGACAGTCCGAAAAAACAATGCTAAAACAAGCCGTCAGAAAGGCAACACCAGTGAGCTTCACTGCAGGTAAAATAATTATAATATTTGATGATATACAGAGATAATAAGTAATTCCTCCCCGAAACACCAGGAATTATCCTGAAAAGCCCATTATTTACCTGGAAATTAGATAATATTGTGACTGCGGGAGTTCAACAGCCAATTAGTAGACTCATTTAAATAATTTGATAATTCTGTTCGAAAATATGTCCACTAGCTACCGGTTTCTTTCAACGTAATTGTTTACGACCGAGCCAGTGCAGGTGCAACCATTGAGCATCAGAAGAACGATGTCCCATATCTCATTAAATTGTTCGAGGAATCAGCAGTAATCGAATACAGCAGGATATGGCATCATGCATAATTCCGACATGTCGAACGAGCAGGAATTGTATGTATGCATGTCGATTCTTTCGCATATTGCTTTGTCGATTTTAATGAAATCGAAGTGGAATAGGTTACATATTTTCCTTAGATTTTATCTCGGGTTTATACATGGTGAACGTTTTACACAGTGCAGATCCAACATGCGCATGCATTCTATCGAGAAACATGAGTTGTTCATCTGAAAATTTTGCTTTTATTGTGACAAGCACTTTGAGGATTTGTATACTATGACCTTTTTCTTGTCTACATTGACGCCTATTTCTAGTCTCAGGTAATTTCTCACATATATCTGTTTATTCTTTCGTCACAATGAACGTACAATAATTACTTGAGGAGTCGTAAAGAAGGATATTATCCTTCTTCAGTACAAACATTATCACGCCCTCTCTCTCAACATTTGCAGGTAGATCATTTACAATAAATTAGAAAAAGCAATGGCCCCATGACCGACCCCTGTGGTACTCCACAAATATCACGTTCCCAAGGGGTAGAAATGATAGAAATGGGAACATACCTAATTCTTCTGCGTTATTATACCCATAAGTCTTTATAGAATGTGGAAGTAGCTTCACAAAGTAGTATGGGACAAATTTAATAGGTACCTACTGATTCCGTTGAAACATTTTTGCCGAATTTTTTTTTAAATGGCAATCCTTGCATTTCTTAGGAGTTGTTTCGCTGTAGTATTAAGACTTCTTCAATGCCCTTACATCTAAAATGAACAATACTTAAAAAAGTTGCGGAACAACTGACTTATCATAGTTATTAGGATTAGCTCCTATATCCATCAATTTGGGATGTGTAAATTTATCTCATTGTAAACGTTCCGTCTTGTGAAATGAAATTATATAAGATCCAGACAGAGGATAAAAGGTAATCAAAACAATTCAGATCAATTTCACAGCTTTCGCATAGATATCATTCCTGAAAACTTCCGGTTAGTAGGACCATGAAATTTTATCTCTTCCAACGGGATGATCACGTTATAAGGAAGTCAATGTCTATCGATAAAATTTTTGCGCTCCCCCGAAAATATTTCACAGGAAGGAGATATTGATAATTATGTTAACAAAATTGGTGTCATTTAACTTACTAATCCATAAACTAGATTCTTAGGGTAAATAAAAATTTAAGTTCGATGTGAAGAAATAGTACATTGTGTATCTAATAGTAAAAGCTATACTTTTCCAGGCGACAATCAAAACGTTCGACTTAATGAATGTGATCTTGCTACTACACAACTACACAAACTATTTCTTTTGAAATTCCACTCAACATTACAAGGATATATTTATCTTCGAAAATATTTGAAATGGACAGCGATGATGGGGTCAGATGTGCGTGATATCCGAGGAAAAATATGAATACGCTTACAAACGTTTGATATTATATCCAAGAAAAAAAGACAATTTCCCGATGAAAATTTAATGATTCCATACTTCTCCCATTTGTCTACGAAGTTGAAAGCATCTACATTATGGTCAAATTACTTCATGCTAAAAGCAAAAAAAGAGGTCTATATTTCGTGATATTCTAAATTAGGTGCGTTTTGAAAACGTCAGAATAATAAATATAAACCGAAAATATTAATGATATTTTTTAATGAACAAATCAAGGCATTTATTACGCAAACACCTGATCACATATACATATAAAGATACGTTAAGCATCTAAGAATTTCAAAGTTACCTAGATATGAGAAGATAGGGTTTACCTTTTAGGTAACCTAAACATTTGGTGTGGTCATGGCAATAACGATATTTTTTCAAAAAATATGAAAAATAAAGACTTCGAAATCTAAAAGAAAAACTCAATAATCTGAGTACTGCCATGAAAATATTTTGAAGTGTTGCATGAAGTGATTAAATCCAGAAAATTCGAACAAAATAGGACTGCTGATTTCCAAGTTATGGAGATCAGAAATTTAAGCCAATTTCTATTAATCACCCTGTATCTCCGAAACTAACAGTCTTAGGATACAAAACAAGCTACTTTTCTGGATGGCCTCTATTTACCACTAGACTATGACCAGTCACTCACGTTACACCCTGTATACGAGTATTTGTTATTCATTCAACTAACCTTCATATTTCTCCAACATAATTACGAATGGTATTTTTATCGATTGCGCCAAAACCCGATGTGGGTCTCATTCCCCTCGCCTAAAGCTACATATTAACGAACCACCCCCTCCAGAACATGCCTCCCCTCGCGTAAGATGTTGCATTGTACTTTACATTGTACATTGTACAGACATCGACGGCATTGAAAGTTTTTCCGATACGAACAGAACCGGGCGTGCTTCTAATTTGACCCTGGGGGCGGCAAAGAAGAACATTCACGATCATTAGGATTGTTACCCGTGAGCCTCGAAGACGAGGTGCGTTAATGTCTGGAGCATTGGTCCTTTCAATCCCTGCGAGAGAATTCGGTGGAAGGAGAAGAGGGTAATTATATGAGATACAAGATCAAACAGACATACTGAGCTCTGGATCGCATATTGAAATTCAGGTAACGAGACTAACTACCTTAATAAAGATGGAACAGCGTGGGACGCTGTGTTTGAAGAACACAAGTAAGATGCATAGAAAACCTGGTGTGTCTACATCTCGGTCTACTTATACCTGTAAAACTTTCAGACAAAACGGAAGATTTTTCAGATTTATACTTACTTGATTTCGAGGAATCGCGTCTTTTTCAGATATTTTATAGAACAATTATATTCTATGCTCGTAACAATCTTCTATACCATGTCATTATATTCCATTCATTTCATCAAAAGTTCGATATTAACTGAATTGAAACTTATTGTGAGAGTTTGTAAAGTCTAAAATGAGTATTTCATTTTTAAAAGGCGCCAGGCGGATAACGGGAATTCGAAAATTTCTGAAGAACGCCACCTTACAGAACTCTGGTGAAGCATAACACCAAAGCAACAGGTGGATATCTCAAAAAGTCTGAAACAAAATCGAATCAGTACACACACTAGGGATTCTATGCATCTTAAATACAACCTACCCACCAAACCTAACCTGCTGTAAATTTTCGAGTCATAGAAAATCAGTAGAAATATCGGTAGCGTAAGTAGCTCCGCTACTGATATAATATCAGTTTGGTAACGTTAGTATTCTTTGCAAGACGGGTTGCTTCTTTTCTTGACAGCAATAGGTTCTGTGGGTTCTTCTTGAAGGTAACGTTATGAGGAGAGACAATTTTCTGTTGTAATAACGATTTTTATTTCCAAATTTGCTTAATTATGGGTATAATGGACGCGTATACCTGGAAGACACGAATTACATCAAATGAAAATTTTCTACTAATTTCAATGATTTGGGTTTAGCAGTTTTAGTAACTATAACTCAGACTAAAACAAAAATTATACGAAGCTTTACTATGACTACAAAAATGTGCATATCTCCACCGTTCAGATGTAAATAGTCCATGGTTCTTCATTAATTAGTAAAAAAAAATGTACTGTTATGGATTCTTCAATCAAAGTTTTCAAAGAAGAAAATACAGAGCTGGACTGAATTGAAAAGAACATTTTCTTAGATAAGTGTTTTCACTGAACCCGCCTGAGAGAGGGAATTATTTACAAGTAGAGATATAAATTTTTGGATCTATTTTAGAAAATATTCTCCATAACTCCAGAATGCCTAAAGCTATCGCTTAGCGACATCAAAATATTGATAATCATGAATCGTATCATTCATCAACATAGATCATATTGAAAATTATGTTGATATGGTTCCAATAATTAAATGAGATCACATAACCATAGTTTTGAGAGAATGTAAATAGTAAAAAAAAATTTACAATTTGCAGACAATGAAGCGTAAAATACGAAAAACCATTGGCGCAATCAAGCCATAACCTGAAACCCCTGTTTCATTTGCACACCCTGTCCATTCGTAATTCAGTCAATGACTCAATAAATAATTAATATATAAACGTTGTTGCACATACCTCATCTCCCCCAAACTATAAATGTACACTCTGGGTGCGGTAAATTCAGTTAGGGTGCATTATTGCGACAAGTGCATTATAACAATGCATTTCAGAGCTCCAGGCTGTATTCTCACACTGGCACATTGTGAGATGGGGTGGAAGGGGGTGTGAACTGAGGCATCTGCAATATGGGATTCTATATGGGTTTTAGAGTGTTCGTACGAGGGCATTGCAGATTTGAGGGTGTAAAATTATACAAAATATTCTTCTGAATTTAAAATGACACAATAAAGGTGAAATATGCAATGACTTTTCCAAAAACAACGGATCTACAAGTATTATGTGACTGCGGTTCTTATCCGGAAGAACCAATAAATTCACCATCCATAAAATAATGTGGTAGGGATACCTACGTAATGCGATTGAATTCATTTTCAATAATTCTAATAAAAAATTCATGTTCACTTTATGGTTTATTCGGAATCCATAAATAAAATAAAAAATTAATCAAGTTTCAGGGTTCTGAAGAGACTTATCCATCAATAGCTTCATCCGCTTAGATGTATATTTATCATAAATGAAATGTGGTAGGGATACGTACTGAGATTAAATCTATTGTTAAATATAAAGAGCATCACTGGGCGAATATTGACCACAAATCAACAGTAAAGTTGAAAGTTTACATAAAATTGTCGGAGATGAACTACCATCTGTCGTTGGTTATCTTCAGTTATCAAATTATTGGTGAGCTTTATTTATTAAATTTCATAGCCTTCATGGAACTCATTCTAAAACACCTTTCAGGAAAAAAAAAGTGTGAATGAGGTTTATTTAGTTATCAAAGCATTTATGAAGAGTAGAACCTTGAAAACCATTGAAAATTTTTACAATACACTCAAGAGAACAGAATTGGAAAATTATACTATAATCTCAAAAATAACTTCCAAAATTACGGATCCGAATTGACTTTTTTTTTTCAAGAAATCTAAAATATTTAATATTTTTATATGATTGTTTTTTGCAATAGTTCTATAAATAAATTTTTTTATTGTTTCAGGCATTTTTTCTAGACCAGATATTATTATTACTGAAAATGTAGACCCTGCTATAAAAATAGCACCCTCTACAAATACAAATATAGGACCCTCTACAAGTACAAACACAAGCACAGAATGGATTGTCACAAAACCATCAACCTCTATAGATACAAATACAGACACAGAATGGGTTTTAGAGATGAAATTAGGAATAGGACCTATTGTTAATGGAGGATCTTCGATTGGTTGCAATTCTTCCTTGATCAACATCAATTCAGGTGATAAATTAATTTTTTTGAAAACAATACAAATTGTTGATTTCAAACAATGAAGCATGTGTCGAAAAATCTCAGTATCAGCAGAGGAAATGTAAACGGGGCATCATACAACGTATGATACAATACAGATAGAAACCTTAGCAAAAACTCCGTCTCCCCAAATTAATAGGTGTAGTAATTGGTTTGTGTATTTGTTTACAGAATAAGCTGATAATAAACAGTCTCATGCTTGAAATTCTGTCGAAAAAAGGGAGTTGTGATCATAATTGGTGCTAAAGAAATGGAATTACTGAATAAAACAAAACGGTTGTTTCTATTCTATGAACATTATTTTTCACAGGTGAACAATCCAATCGGGCTTTCGAAAGAATAAAAGATGAAGATTCCCTGTCCAAGGATTTCACAGCTAATCTTGGTGGCAAAATTTATTACTTTGCGATACTTGAAAAGGTAACGAAAATATATGGCAATATGTATCATGTTTTCTTCTACAAAACCGACACTATCTCTACGACCAGATGTGTATATCAAACTAGGAGCTTGGTTAATCTGAAAACAACTGTTTAGTTCCTCAATGTTTTTTACTAAAAAACATGCATGATGCTTCGTTTTCGAGAAAAATGTATGAGGAATATTCCCATCATAATACTGTTACATCAAAATTGAAAATTATTGCAGTACGAACAAGTTGTTGTGAAATTTACACTTTAAAACCCTAGTTTGAGGCGCGCCTGATATCTATTTCATATAATGTTCACAAAAAGTACTTGGAGCTCCTAAGTAACAAGAGTCATATCAAATTCTATGATATTTTGTGTGTTGGCGTTGAATTATATCAAAATAAACTATCGTATATTTCATAGGCTGTTGCTCCATTCACAAACATTCGAGAAAAGGTTGATTTCGCCATATATGGTCAATTCTAGTAGTGAATTATTCACTACTAATTCTGCGACACCCTTAATAATTACAAATCTAATTTTTTCACAAATCCATTTGTACCCCATTTTTGAAATCAATTGATTACTGTTTTTTAGTCTTTCATTATATTTCAAATAACCACTCAAAGATTAAAGATATTTTTCCATAGGCTAATTTCTTTGAAGCAATACAATTTTGCAAGAAACATGGAATGGAGCTTGCGAGCCTGGAGACTGAAGAGGAAAATGAAATAATTCTTGATTATATGAAAACAAAACGTAAGAAGCTTTCTGAATTTTGACAAAAGAAAAACTCCGATTTTTAGATTATTTCATTATAGAGAGTGTTAGCTATATTTTTTTGATTCCAGTTGACAAAATGGATCGTTTTTGGATTTCTGGGAATGATTTGGCTAAAGAAAAACATTTCACATGGCTTTCAACAGGTGAACCTTTTACTTTCACTTATTGGGGAATATCACAACCTGACGATGATGTTGGTGATGAAGACTGTGTGGAAATTAGGAATTTTGGTAAATTGGTGTGGAACGACGAGTCCTGTCTGCTCTCTCAGAACTTCATATGTGAATCCAGAGACTGCATAGACTGCAGTAGGTCTTAATCAAAACAATCAAAGGTGTTTGTGTACCATTATTTCCACAATTGTTTTTATTCCATTTCCAGGATATGTCTGAATTGTTAATAAATATTTTTCTAGAGTGAATTATCTCATTTTTTCATACTCTGATTGTTTCGGAACATTCTCTGCTCAAAATTAGAAGCTCATAAAATTCCGTCTTCACATTCGACAACACCTTACAAGCTTACAATATCGAATATTTTTATTCTAAGGCCTCTCAATTGTGAATTTTTGAGTCAAGCAACCCCAACTAAAAAAATGCTGGTGGGATAGAATAGTACATTTGATGCAAATAAACCGTCCAGGAAAAGTTTGATTCAAAAAATCCTGAACCATCCTGCTAAAATCAAATTTCTTAGAAATTCCTTGGCGGAAATCGATCATCCAACTATATTTCTGCTAGATGTACGCATAAACCATGTAACTCCTGCACTAAATTCGCCAAATCCAGAACTGATTCAATGGATGGTGTAACACACGTGCAGAAAACGTTTCTGCGATTCAATATCTTCGAGAATAAGTATTTACGATTGAAACCCATGAATAATTCAGTAGATATGGGAAAACTATGTCATCTGCAATGTTTTTATTACGCCAGTGAATATTATCGACGTTCACGACCGTTCCATAAACTCGATTCCTAAGATTCAGATATGAAATCCGACAGATAGAATGTTTCTAGACTCTTCTGCTACTATATCTGATTTGTCTCGGGAGAAAAATCCATAAAGCAAAACGGGAAATATTGAATTTCATCGAACAACTGTAGCGATAGTCAGGATTGACGTTTTGTAGGTTACGTGAGGAGGTTAGCTCCGTCAAAATTCGAAGGTAGGTGGATGAATTCATAATAGGTTTTCAAGAATTTTTCTATGTTCATTCTATTCATGAGAATTTAGCTATGTATTTTGCATAATTTTCATCATCATCTATTTCTGACACGATTCGTAGTACCAAATAAATTAATTAGTTAAAAATAAAGTGTACCACTCGCAGTAATGGCTATTATTACTTTGGAATCGTAATCATGAAGTTTAGGATTGCGTAATTGAGTCATTAACAGCTCGAACGAAACTAACATCTGACCACATCTGTCATAATCAAGAACGCGTCATAAGTGTCATTTATGCGAAAACCATTCGTCCCTCCAAAAATCTCTGTTTCATACTCCTGAACGGTATTTCACGTCAAAAACGACACCGGAGCACGAAAGTCTCAGTAGACGCCTCCTGAACCTCCTGCTTGAGTGAACCCCCCTCCACTACTACGTGCCAGAAGTGGCTGAGCCCCAGATGTATAACACGGCAATACATCGATAATACACGACCCCATGGTGGTTCGGGAGGGGGTAAGACACGTGTTGAGGTGGCAGGATACGCTGGCGACACGGAAAGCACATTAGAGTTGAGCAGAGGCCGATCGGCCTCAGGATATCTGCATGTAAGTAACAGCTAGCAGGTTCTCAGGACTGAGGTGGTGGGGGCGTTAAGAATGTGCCCCGTTCTGAAAACACATCCGTGACAGAAATCGCTAATGCACTGGGGGTTGTTTCCACCCCCCGCGGGGAGCATGATAGGGTGGTCTGATACGCGAGAGAAAAGAATGTTGTAGTTTTTAGTTGGTATAGTAGAAAGGATTATATTCGATAATTTACTTGTTTAATTGATATATCCAGTATTGAATTGGATTTCAGTTGAAACGACCGATTTCAAACATACCAAGCATTCAACAACAAAAAATTATTATGTAAAAACGACAAATAAATATGGGGAATCAACATTCATAGCATTTCATATCTATTGCACAATATGGCAACATCGACTGCATATTACATGGATAGAAAAACAAATTTAACCTATCACTTTGATTAACAAAAACAACAATCCTTCTGTTCATTATTATGGCTCATAACTTAGTTAAGAGGAAACCTTGAAGCTTCAAATTTTGCACTTTTATTTTGACGACAACATTCGTACCATCAGATATCAAAGGTTCGATTCGAGTAGAAGTTATGTAGCAACAAAAAGCAATTAGACATAATGTCTGTGTCTAGCCGAAATTGTCATCACAATACTTAATATAAATGTACCTGCATGTATAACAATGGTCTTCCGTGGTACTTGTGCATAAAACTTTCTCATTCATAAGGTTCTTAGAAAGATACAATAGAGAATATCTTTCCCCTACCCTAATTAGTGTGCAGGTACCATGAAACCATTGCGCAGGCATATAACTTAGAGAATAAGAAAAGGAAGAAGAAATTCACGGTGTACAATATGATTTTATGTTTGTAACCAAGTATAAAACTAGGCAAAGGAGAGTTCAGTGGAGTAAGTTACGAGGTGATGACCAGCTGAGTTAGTAGAGTGTTCAAGGATGTTTCCAACTGCTGTACCACAAAAGAATTCTCGTCTGTTGTCCATCAGTGTTTTATTAATCCCCACGAAAACGCTATACCCAAAAGTCATAATGTTTGTTTGGACATAACAACAAAGATGACCAAACCCTCCCCATCCCCATATTCAGTCGAAATAAGGTAGAATTAACTTTGAACCGATGCTGCCAGATCCCCCATCTCAAAAAAACATAAAATCATGTGACGGCAACGTCGATTAATCCCCAATTTAACGGACACCTCGCACAATGGAAAGCTTTTACGAGTCGAGGCGTCGGTGCGAAACGGACACATAACGGCGCGTCGCTGGAGAGCAAATGCGAAGGATTAAGAGCGGCAATAAAACCTTGTGCACGCTCCTGGCGATGCATAACAAACAATAATAGTGTCAAGCGGGCCGGCACGTGACCGTAATGAATAGAAAAGGCGTCTGTTTCAACTGGCGGGGCGGCGCGTAAGCGTCGGCCGCGTGCCTATTTCATTTGTCGCGCCCTCTGGACCACTAATGCTTCTGGGATGGAAGAGGTTATGTTTGACAGAGGTGCTGCACGGTGTTGCTACTCTTGATTAATCGTTATTGAGGGTTATGTCACGGAATAACAGGTCGATTTGACGAGACTGATGTTTTAGGATCGATGCATGATGATGCTGTAGCAGCCTCTGCTTTTAGAATTGACTTTCGGTGAACTGTTCAGCCTAGGCCAGAGCTGAAACTACTGGAGTCGTCCTCCTCCATCAGTCGAGTCGGATAATGATTCGCTAAAGATCATAGCTCTAAATAAGGTTGCTCTACAGTTAACCGTAGATGTTGTGGCTAAGTGCCATCTTCAAGGATTCTATTACAAATATTTCGAGACGGCTCATATCCATAGAAATGAAGTTTGTATTTACCGAGAATAATTCTTATCGACATTTTGCTTCCGAATTTATCGAAGGTAGATAAACACTATCTGGATGAAAACTGTTTCCATCACACGAAGGCTCTTTACACTATTGCTCAAGGAATCATAATCACCTATTGACCGTTGAATGTTGCCATTGATAATATTCAAATTATAACCCAAAGAAATTTGAGAGCACTTGTAAACCAGCGGAAGAAAAGATATATCGAGTGTTTCGACATTGAGAAAGACCCTCCACCACTCGATATTCTGATGGAATCAAGCAACTCAAGGGGAAATATATCTTTTCCTAAAGTCATTCCAGACCACTTTGTATACGAGAGTCAACAAGAAATAGAAGTATCTGCAGATTATGGGCTGGTGGAATCATTGGTCCATACTTCTTCAAAAACGATGATGGCCAGAACGTTACAGTCAATGGTGATCGGTATAGAGCCATGATTACTAATTTTTTCATTCCTGAATTGAACAACCATGATGTCCAGGAGCTGTGGTTCCAACAAGACGGTGCAACATGTCACACAGCTCGTGCCACAATCGATTCATTGAAAGACACGTTTGGTGACCGCCTAATTT